>NC_054873.1:52493484-52595970 GCF_018320785.1 Cheilinus undulatus | reverse complement strand
GACCTGCTGGGACATGGTCAGGACCTGCTGGGTAAGTCTGAGGCTACCAGGAAACAGTGCTGCCCCCCCGGTGCTGTGATGGTAGAAACGTGGCAGTATGTACAGGTGTTGGCGTCACGGCTCCATCAGGGTCTGTCAGGACTGATCACACGTAGAAGATGTCAGAGAGGAAGAGGAGGGTCTGTGTGGGCGCCGGCTCAGGGCCGTGATGAAGGAAGCTTCAGGAGTGTCAGTACTGAGGTCTGGCTGATCCACAACAGCGGTCCCTGGATCCTGGCTGGAGTCTCAGAGATCCTCCACATCCTAGTCTTCATCAGCTGGAGGACAGGCAAGACAGAAACCATCAGACCTCTTCATCATCATCATCATCATAATCATCATCATCATAATCGCACTACCCCTGTCTTCATCATCATCATCATCATCATCATCATCATCATCATCACACCAACCCTGTCTTCATCTTCATCATCATCATCATCATCACACTACCCCTGTCTTCATCATCATCATCATCATCATCATCATCATCACACCAACCCTGTCTTCATCTTCATCATCATCATCATCATCACACTACCCCTGTCTTCATCATCATCATCATCACACTACCCCTGTCTTCATCATCATCATCATCACACCAACCCTGTCTTCATCTTCATCATCATCACACTACCCCTGTCTTCATCATCATCATCATCACACTACCCCTGTCTTCATCATCATCATCATCACACCAACCCTGTCTTCATCTTCATCATCATCATCATCATCACACCAACCCTGTCTTCATCTTCATCATCATCACACTACCCCTGTCTTCATCATCATCATCATCACACCAACCCTGTCTTCATCTTCATCATCATCACACTACCCCTGTCTTCATCTTCATCATCATCACACTACCCCTGTCTTCATCATCATCATCATCACACTACCCCTGTCATCATCATCATCATCATCATCATCACACCAACCCTGTCTTCATCATCATCATCATCATCATCACACTACCCCTGTCTTCATCATCATCATCATCACACTACCCTGTCTTCATCTTCATCATCATCATCACATCAACCCTGTCTTCATCTTCATCATCATCATCATCATCACACAAACCCTGTCTTCATCATCATCATCATCATCATCATCATCACACCAACCCTGTGGGCAACATCATCTTTAGTCACTCTAAAAAATCAAACTCTGGCTTTAGTTACTCTATAAATCAAACTCTGACTTTAGTTACTCTACAAATCAAACTCTGGCTTTAGTTACTCTATAAATCAAACTCTGGCTTTAGTTACTCTGTGAATCAAACTCTGACTTTAGTTACTCTATAAATCAATCTCTGACTTTAGTTACTCTACAAATCAAACTCTGGCTTTAGTTACTCTATAAATCAAACTCTGGCTTTAGTTACTCTGTGAATCAAACTCTGGCTTTAGTTATTTTATAAATCAAACTCTGACTTTAGTTACTCTACAAATCAAACTCTGGCTTTAGTTACTCTATAAATCAAACTCTGACTTTAGTTACTCTATAAATCAATCTCTGACTTTAGTTACTCTACAAATCAAACTCTGGCTTTAGTTACTCTATAAATCAAACTCTGACTTTAGTTACTCTATAAATCAATCTCTGACTTTAGTTACTCTACAAATCAAACTCTGGCTTTAGTTACTCTATAAATCAAACTCTGGCTTTAGTTACTCTGTGAATCAAACTCTGGCTTTAGTTATTTTATAAATCAAACTCTGACTTTAGTTACTCTACAAATCAAACTCTGGCTTTAGTTACTCTATAAATCAAACTCTGACTTTAGTTACTCTATAAATCAAACTCTGACTTTAGTTACTCTATAAATCAAACTCTGGCTTTAGTTACTCTATAAATCAAACTCTGACTTTAGTTACTCTATAAATCAATCTCTGACTTTAGTTACTCTACAAATCAAACTCTGGCTTTAGTTACTCTATAAATCAAACTCTGGCTTTAGTTACTCTGTGAATCAAACTCTGGCTTTAGTTATTTTCTAAAACAAACTCTGACTTAAGTTACTCTACAAATCAAACTCTGGCTTTAGTTACTCTATAAATCAAACTCTGGCTTTAGTTACTCTATAAATCAAACTCTGGCTTTAGTTACTCTATAAATCAAACTCTGGCTTTAGTTACTCTGTGAATCAAACTCTGGCTTTAGTTATTTTATAAATCAAACTCTGACTTTAGTTACTCTACAAATCAAACTCTGGCTTCAGTAACTCTTTAAATCAAACTCTGGCTTTAGTTACTCTACAAATCAAACTCTGATTTTAGTTACTCTATAAATCAAACTCTGGCTTTAGTTACTCTATAAATCAAACTCTGACTTTAGTTACTCTTTAAATCAAACTCTGGCTTTAGTTACTCTGTAAATCAAACTCTGACTTTAGTTACTCTATGAATCAAACTCTGGCTTTAGTAACTCTTTAAATCAAACTCTGGCTTTAGTTACTCTACAAATCAAACTCTGACTTTAGTTACTCTACAAATCAAACTCTGGCTTTAGTTACTCTACAAATCAAACTCTGACTTTAGTTACTCTTTAAATCAAACTCTGGCTTTAGTTACTCTACAAATCAAAATCTGGCTTTAGTTACTCTACAAATCAAACTCTGGCTTTAGTTACTCTTTAAATCAAACTCTGGCTTTAGTTACTCTATAAATCAAACTCTGGCTTTAGTTACTCTATGAATCAAACTCTGGCTTCAGTTACTCTATGAATCAAACTCTGGCTTTAGTTACTCTATAAATCAAACTCTGGCTTTAGTTACTCTATAAATCAAACTCTGACTTTAGTTACTCTATGAATCAAACTCTGGCTTTAGTAACTCTTTAAATCAAACTCTGGCTTTAGTTACTCTACAAATCAAACTCTGACTTTAGTTACTCTACAAATCAAACTCTGGCTTTAGTTACTCTACAAATCAAACTCTGACTTTAGTTACTCTTTAAATCAAACTCTGGCTTTAGTTACTCTACAAATCAAAATCTGGCTTTAGTTACTCTACAAATCAAACTCTGGCTTTAGTTACTCTTTAAATCAAACTCTGGCTTTAGTTACTCTATGAATCAAACTCTGGCTTTATTTACTCTATAAATCAAACTCTGGCTTTAGTTACTCTATGAATCAAACTCTGGCTTCAGTTACTCTATGAATCAAACTCTGGCTTTAGTTACTCTATAAATCAAACTCTGGCTTTAGTTACTCTATAAATCAAACTCTGGCTTTAGTTACTCTTTGAATCAAACTCTGGCTTTAGTTACTCTTTAAATCAAACTCTGGCTTTAGTTACTCTATGAATCAAACTCTGGCTTTATTTACTATATAAATCAAACTCTGGCTCTAGTTACTCTATAAATCTAATGAAATTAAACTGTGTATCTTTGTGTTTAACTTAATTAACTCTGGTTTGACTGTGGAACCGAAGGAGGAGTGAAAATGCTGCTCAAACGGCCATGCCTGCTCTAAAAAGCTTAGGTCTCTGTTAATTATGAAAGACTTCCTGCTGCATGACAACCACACACCGACACCGTCATATACACACTTTCACAGACCTGCAAACAGACATATAATCTCTCTCTGGTGGTTTAATGCAGAGCTCCTCCTTTATGTTAAAGCCTGACAGCAGATTAGTCTGTTTATTCCTGCCTGCACACCCAGCACCCTGTCTGTGAGGAGCTGCGAGGATTAGCAGAATTATTGGAATGCGTGTGTGGAGATGATATTTCTGAGAGGAGAATCTCATAAATCCTGAGGAGAAGAGACGCTGATCAGAGGAGTGGAACTGACAGAACACCAACCACCCATAAATCTGTACACCACCAAGATCCATCTATACAACATTTCAGGAATCATTTTACCAGCCAACTCAGAGTAACTAAACCCAGAGTTTGATTTATAGAGTAACTAAAGCCAGAGTTTGATTTACAGAGTTACTAGAGCCAGAGTTTGATTTATAGAGTAACTAAAGCCAGAGTTTGATTTATAGAGTAACAAAAGACAGAGTTTGATTTACAAGGTTACTAGAGCCAGAGTTTGATTTATAGAGTAACTAAAGCCAGAGTTTGATTTACAGAGTTACTAGAGCTAGAGTTTGATTTATAGAGTAACTAAAGCCAGAGTTTGATTTACAGAGTTACTAGAGCCAGAGTTTGATTTATAGAGTAAAAAAAGCCAGAGTTTGATTTATAGAGTAACTAAAGCCAGAGTTTGATTTATAGAGTAACTAAAGTCAGAGTTTGATTTGCAGAGTTACTAGAGCCAGAGTTTGATTCATAGAGTAACAAAAGCCAGAGTTTGATTTATAGAGTAACAAAAGTCAGAGTTTGATTTATAGAGTAACTAAAGCCAGAGTTTGATTTGTAGAATAACTGAAGCCAGAGTTTGATTTATAGAGTAACTAAAGCCAGAGTTTGATTTATAGAGTAACAAAAGCCAGAGTTTGATTTATAGAGTAACTAAAGCCAGAGTTTGATTTATAGAATCAAAGCCAGAGTTTGATTTATAAAGTAACTAAAGTCAGAGTTTGATTCATTGAGTAACTAAAGCCAGAGTTTGATTTATAGAGTAACTAAATCCAGAGTTTGATTTACAGAGTTACTAAAGCCAGAGTTTGATTTATAGAGTAATTAAAGCCAGAGTTTGATTTACAGAGTTACTAAAGCCAGAGTTTGATTTGTAGAGTAATTAAAGCCAGAGTTTGATTTATAGAGTAACAAAAGACAGAGTTTGATTTACAAGGTTACTAGAGCAAGAGTTTGATTTATAGAGTAACTAAAGCCAGAGTTTGATTTACAGAGTTACTAAAGCCAGAGTTTGATTTATAGAGTAATTAAAGCCAGAGTTTGATTTATAGAGTAACAAAAGACAGAGTTTGATTTACAAGGTTACTAGAGCCAGAGTTTGATTTATAGAGTAACTAAAGCCAGAGTTTGATTTACAGAGTTACTAGAGCTAGAGTTTGATTTATAGAGTAACTAAAGCCAGAGTTTGATTTACAGAGTTACTAGAGCCAGAGTTTGATTTATAGAGTAACAAAAGCCAGAGTTTGATTTATAGAGTAACTAAAGCCAGAGTTTGATTTATAGAGTAACTAAAGTCAGAGTTTGATTTGCAGAGTTACTAGAGCCAGAGTTTGATTCATAGAGTAACAAAAGCCAGAGTTTGATTTATAGAGTAACAAAAGTCAGAGTTTGATTTATAGAGTAACTAAAGCCAGAGTTTGATTTGTAGAATAACTGAAGCCAGAGTTTGATTTATAGAGTAACTAAAGCCAGAGTTTGATTTATAGAGTAACAAAAGCCAGAGTTTGATTTATAGAGTAACTAAAGCCAGAGTTTGATTTATAGAGTAACTAAAGCCAGAGTTTGATTTATAAAGTAACTAAAGTCAGAGTTTGATTCATTGAGTAACTAAAGCCAGAGTTTGATTTATAGAGTAACTAAATCCAGAGTTTGATTTACAGAGTTACTAGAGCCAGAGTTTGATTTATAGAGTAACTAAAGCCAGAGTTTGATTTACAGAGTAACTAAAGCCAGAGTTTGATTTATAGAGTAACTAAAGCCAGAGTTTGATTTACAGAGTTACTAGAGCCAGAGTCTGATTTATAGAGTAACAAAAGCCAGAGTTTGATTTATAGAGTAACTAAAGCCAGAGTTTGATTTATAGAGTAACTAAAGTCAGAGTTTGATTTACAGAGTTACTAGAGCCAGAGTTTGATTTATAGAGTAACTAAAGCCAGAGTTTGATTTGTAGAGTAACTAAAGCCAGAGTTTGATTTATAGAGTAACTAAAGCCAGAGTTTAATTTACAAAGTAACTAGAGCCAGAGTTTGATTTATAGAGTAACTAAAGTCAGAGTTTGATTTAGAGAGTAACTGAACCCAGAGTTTGATTTATAATGTAACTAAAGCCAGAGTTTGATTTATAGAGTAACTAAAGCCAGAGTTTGATTTATAAAGTAACTAAAGTCAGAGTTTGATTCATTGAGTAACTAAAGCCAGAGTTTGATTTGTAGAGTAACTAAATCCAGAGTTTGATTTATAGAGTTACTAGAGCCAGAGTTTGATTTTTGGAGTAACCAAAGTCAGAGTTTGATTAAGAGAGTAACTGAACCCAGAGTTTGATTTATAGAGTAACTAAAGCCAGAGTTTGATTTATAGAGTAACTAGAGCCAGAGTTTGATTTATAGAGTAACTAAAGTCAGAGTTTGATTTGTAGAGTAAATAAAGTCAGAGTTTGATTTATAGAGTCACTAAAGTCAGAGTTTGATTTAGAAAGTTACTAGAGCCAGAGTTTGATTTATAGAGTAACTAAAGCCAGAGTTTGATTTACAGAGTTACCAGAGCTAGAGTTTGATTTATAGAGTAACTAAAGCCAGAGTTTGATTTACAGAGTTACTAGAGCCAGAGTTTGATTTATAGAGTAACAAAAGCCAGAGTTTGATTTATAGAGTAACTAAAGCCAGAGTTTGATTTATAGAGTAACTAAAGTCAGAGTTTGATTTGCAGAGTTACTAGAGCCAGAGTTTGATTTATAGAGTAACAAAAGCCAGAGTTTGATTTATAGAGTAACAAAAGTCAGAGTTTGATATATAGAGTAACTAAAGCCAGAGTTTGATTTGTAGAGTAACTGAAGCCAGAGTTTGATTTGTAGAGTAACTAAAGCCAGAGTTTGATTTATAGATTAACTAAAGCCAGAGTTTGATTTATAGAGTAACTAAAGCCAGAGTTTGATTTATAAAGTAACTAAAGTCAGAGTTTGATTCATAGAGTAACTAAAGCCAGAGTTTGATTTGTAGAGTAACTAAATCCAGAGTTTGATTTACAGAGTTACTAGAGCCAGAGTTTGATTTATAGAGTAATTAAAGCCAGAGTTTGATTTATAGAGTAACAAAAGACAGAGTTTGATTTACAAGGTTACTAGAGCAAGAGTTTGATTTATAGAGTAACTAAAGCCAGAGTTTGATTTACAGAGTTACTAAAGCCAGAGTTTGATTTATAGAGTAATTAAAGCCAGAGTTTGATTTATAGAGTAACAAAAGACAGAGTTTGATTTACAAGGTTACTAGAGCCAGAGTTTGATTTATAGAGTAACTAAAGCCAGAGTTTGATTTACAGAGTTACTAGAGCTAGAGTTTGATTTATAGAGTAACTAAAGCCAGAGTTTGATTTACAGAGTTACTAGAGCCAGAGTTTGATTTATAGAGTAACAAAAGCCAGAGTTTGATTTATAGAGTAACTAAAGCCAGAGTTTGATTTATAGAGTAACTAAAGTCAGAGTTTGATTTGCAGAGTTACTAGAGCCAGAGTTTGATTCATAGAGTAACAAAAGCCAGAGTTTGATTTATAGAGTAACAAAAGTCAGAGTTTGATTTATAGAGTAACTAAAGCCAGAGTTTGATTTGTAGAATAACTGAAGCCAGAGTTTGATTTATAGAGTAACTAAAGCCAGAGTTTGATTTATAGAGTAACTAAAGCCAGAGTTTGATTTATAGAGTAACTAAAGCCAGAGTTTGATTTATAGAGTAACTAAAGCCAGAGTTTGATTTATAAAGTAACTAAAGTCAGAGTTTGATTCATTGAGTAACTAAAGCCAGAGTTTGATTTATAGAGTAACTAAATCCAGAGTTTGATTTACAGAGTTACTAGAGCCAGAGTTTGATTTATAGAGTAACTAAAGCCAGAGTTTGATTTACAGAGTAACTAAAGCCAGAGTTTGATTTATAGAGTAACTAAAGCCAGAGTTTGATTTACAGAGTTACTAGAGCCAGAGTCTGATTTATAGAGTAACTAAAGCCAGAGTTTGATTTATAGAGTAACTAAAGCCAGAGTTTGATTTATAGAGTAACTAAAGTCAGAGTTTGATTTATAGAGTAACTAAAGCCAGAGTTTGATTTACAGAGTAACTAAAGCCAGAGTTTGATTTATAGAGTAACTAAAGCCAGAGTTTGATTTATAGAGTAACTAAAGCCAGAGTTTAATTTACAAAGTAACTAGAGCCAGAGTTTGATTTATAGAGTAACTAAAGTCAGAGTTTGATTTAGAGAGTAACTGAACCCAGAGTTTGATTTATAATGTAACTAAAGCCAGAGTTTGATTTATAGAGTAACTAAAGCCAGAGTTTGATTTATAAAGTAACTAAAGTCAGAGTTTGATTCATTGAGTAACTAAAGCCAGAGTTTGATTTGTAGAGTAACTAAATCCAGAGTTTGATTTATAGAGTTACTAGAGCCAGAGTTTGATTTTTGGAGTAACCAAAGTCAGAGTTTGATTAAGAGAGTAACTGAACCCAGAGTTTGATTTATAGAGTAACTAAAGCCAGAGTTTGATTTATAGAGTAACTAGAGCCAGAGTTTGATTTATAGAGTAACTAAAGTCAGAGTTTGATTTGTAGAGTAAATAAAGTCAGAGTTTGATTTATAGAGTCACTAAAGTCAGAGTTTGATTTACAAAGTTACTAGAGCCAGAGTTTGATTTATAGAGTAACTAAAGCCAGAGTTTGATTTACAGAGTTACCAGAGCTAGAGTTTGATTTATAGAGTAACTAAAGCCAGAGTTTGATTTACAGAGTTACTAGAGCCAGAGTTTGATTTATAGAGTAACAAAAGCCAGAGTTTGATTTATAGAGTAACTAAAGCCAGAGTTTGATTTATAGAGTAACTAAAGTCAGAGTTTGATTTGCAGAGTTACTAGAGCCAGAGTTTGATTTATAGAGTAACAAAAGCCAGAGTTTGATTTATAGAGTAACAAAAGTCAGAGTTTGATATATAGAGTAACTAAAGCCAGAGTTTGATTTGTAGAGTAACTGAAGCCAGAGTTTGATTTATAGAGTAACTAAAGCCAGAGTTTGATTTATAGATTAACTAAAGCCAGAGTTTGATTTATAGAGTAACTAAAGCCAGAGTTTGATTTATAAAGTAACTAAAGTCAGAGTTTGATTCATAGAGTAACTAAAGCCAGAGTTTGATTTGTAGAGTAACTAAATCCAGAGTTTGATTTACAGAGTTACTAGAGCCAGAGTTTGATTTACAGAGTAACTAAAGCCAGAGTTTGATTTGTAGAGTAAATAAAGTCAGAGTTTGATTTACAAAGTAACTAAAGCCAGAGTTTGATTTGTAGAGTAAATAAAGCCAGAGTTTGATTTACAGAGTAACTAAAGCTAGAGTTTGATTTGTAGAGTAAATAAAGCCAGAGTTTGATTTACAGAGTAACTACAGCCAGAGTTTGATTTTTAGAGTAACTAAAGTCAGAGTTTGATTTACAGAGTTACCAAAGCCAGAGTTTAATTTATAGAGTAACTAAAGCCAGATTTTGATTTGTAGAGTAACTAAAGCCAGAGATTGATTTGTAGAGTAACGAAAGTCAGAGTTTGATTTAAAGAGTAACTAAAGCCAGAGTTTGATTTGTACAGTAACTAAAGTCAGAGTTTTATTTACAGAGTAACGAAAGCCAGAGTTTGATTTGTAGAGTAACTACATCCAGGTTGATTTATAGAGTTCCCAAAGCCAGAGTTTGATTTACAGAGTAACTAAAGTCAGAGTTTGATTTACAGTAACTAAAGTCAGAGTTTGATTTACAGAGTAACTAAAGTCAGAGTTTGATTTGTAGAGTAACTAAAGCCAGAGTTTGATTTGTAGAGTAACTAAAGCCAGAGTTTGATTTATAGAGTTACTAAAGTCAGAGTTTGATTTGTAGAGTAATTAAAGCCAGAGTTTGATTTGTAGAATAACTAAAGCCAGAGTTTTTTTTGTAGAGTAACTAAAGTCAGAGTTTGATTTACAGAGTAACTAAAGTCAGAGTTTGATTTGTAGAGTTACTAAAGCCAGAGTTTGATTCATAGAGTAACTAAAGTCAGAGTTTGATTTACAGAGTAACTAAAGCCAGAGTTTGATTTAAAGAGTAACTAAAGTCAGAGTTTGATTTATAGAGTAACTAAAGCCAGAGTTTGATTTATAGAGTAACTAAAATCAGAGTTTGATTTGTAGAGTAACTAAAGCCAGAGTTTGATTTAAAGAGTTACTGAAGCCAGAGTTTGATTTATAGAGTAACTAAAGTCAGAGTTTGATTTACAGAGTAACTAAAGCCAGAGTTTGATTTGTAGAGTAAATAAAGTCAGAGTTTGATTTACAAAGTAACTAAAGCCAGAGTTTGATTTGTAGAGTAAATAAAGTCAGAGTTTGATTTACAGAGTAACTAAAGCTAGAGTTTGATTTGTAGAGTAAATAAAGCCAGAGTTTGATTTACAGAGTAACTACAGCCAGAGTTTGATTTTTAGAGTAACTAAAGTCAGAGTTTGATTTACAGAGTTACCAAAGCCAGAGTTTAATTTATAGAGTAACTAAAGCCAGATTTTGATTTGTAGAGTAACTCAAGCCAGTTTGAATCATAGAGTTACCAAAGCCAGAGTTTGATTTAAAGAGTAACTAAAGTCAGAGTTTGATTTACAGAGTAACTAAAGCCAGAGATTGATTTGTAGAGTAACGAAAGTCAGAGTTTGATTTAAAGAGTAACTAAAGCCAGAGTTTGATTTGTACAGTAACTAAAGTCAGAGTTTTATTTACAGAGTAACTAAAGCCAGAGTTTGATTTGTAGAGTAACTAAATCCAGGTTGATTTATAGAGTTCCCAAAGCCAGAGTTTGATTTACAGAGTAACTAAAGTCAGAGTTTGATTTACAGTAACTAAAGTCAGAGTTTGATTTACAGAGTAACTAAAGTCAGAGTTTGATTTGTAGAGTAACTAAAGCCAGAGTTTGATTTGTAGAGTAACTAAAGCCAGAGTTTGATTTATAGAGTTACTAAAGTCAGAGTTTGATTTGTAGAGTAATTAAACCAGAGTTTGATTTGTAGAATAACTAAAGCCAGAGTTTTTTTTGTAGAGTAACTAAAGTCAGAGTTTGATTTACAGAGTAACTAAAGTCAGAGTTTGATTTATAGAGTTACTAAAGCCAGAGTTTTATTTGTAGAGTAACTAAAGTCAGAGTTTGATTTACAGAGTAATTAAAGCCAGAGTTTGATTTGTAGAGTAACTAAAGTCAGAGTTTAATTTACAAAGTAACTAAAGTCAGAGTTTGATTTACAGAGTAACTAAAGCCAGAGTTTGATTTACAGAGTAACAAAAGCCAGAGTTTGATTTGTAGAGTAACTAAAGCCAGAGTTTGATTTGTAGAGTAACTAAAGCCAGAGTTTGATTTACATAGTAACTAAAGTCAGAGTTTGATTTATAGAGTTACTAAAGCCAGAGTTTTATTTGTAGAGTAACTAAAGTCAGAGTTTGATTTACAGAGTAATTAAAGCCAGAATTTGATTTATAGAGTAACTAAAGTCAGAGTTTAATTTACAAAGTAACTAAAGTCAGAGTTTGATTTACAGAGTAACTAAAGCCAGAGTTTGATTTACAGAGTAACAAAAGCCAGAGTTTGATTTGTAGAGTAACTAAAGCCAGAGTTTGATTTGTAGAGTAACTAAAGCCAGAGTTTGATTCACAGAGTAATTAAAGCCAGAGTTTGATTTAAAGAGTAACTAAAGCCAGAGTTTGATTTGTAGAGTAACTAAAGCCAGAGTTTGATTTGTAGAGTAACTAAAGCCAGAGTTTGATTTGTAGAGTAACTAAAGCCAGAGTTTGATTTACAGAGAAATAAAAGCCAGAGTTTGATTTGTAGAGTAATTAAAGCCAGAGTTTGATTTACAGAGTCACTCTAGCCAGATTTTGATTTGTAGAGTAACTAAAGTCAGAGTTTGATTTATAGAGTAACTAAAGCCAGAGTTTGATTTACAGAGTTACTAAAGCCAGAGTTTGATTTGTAGAGTAACTAAGCGAGAGTTTGATTTATAGAGTAACTGAAGCCAGAGTTTGAATTGTAGAGTAACTAAAGTCAGAGTTTGATTTATAGAGTAACTGAAGCCAGAGTTTGATTTGAAGAGTAACTTAAGTCAGAGTTTGATTTGTAGAGTAACTAAAGCCAGTTTGATTTATAGAGTAACTAAAGCCAGAGTTTGATTTACAGAGAAATAAAAGCCAGAGTTTGATTTGTAGAGTAATTAAAGCCAGAGTTTGATTTGTAGAATAACTAAAGCCAGAGTTTGATTTGTAGAGTAACTAAAGCCAGTTTGATTTATAGAGTAACTAAAGCCAGAGTTTGATTTACAGAGTAATAAAAGCCAGAGTTTGATTTGTAGAGTAATTAAAGCCAGAGTTTGATTTGTAGAATAACTAAAGCCAGAGTTTTATTTGTAGAGTAACTAAAGTCAGAGTTTGATTTACAGAGTAACTTAAGTCAGAGTTTGATTTATAGAGTTACTAAAGCCAGAGTTTTATTTGTAGAGTAACTAAAGTCAGAGTTTGATTTACAGAGTAACTAAAGCCAGAGTTTGATTTGTAGAGTAACTAAAGTCAGAGTTTGATTTACAGAGTAACTAAAGTCAGAGTTTGATTTACAGAGTAACTAAAGCCAGAGTTTGATTTACAGAGTAACTAAAGCCAGAGTTTGATTTGTAGAGTAACTAAAGCCAGAGTTTGATTTGTAGAGTAACTAAAGCCAGAGTTTGATTCACAGAGTAATTAAAGCCAGAGTTTGATTTATAGAGTAACTAAAGCCAGAGTTTGATTTGTAGAGTAACAAAAGCCAGAGTTTGATTTATAGAGTAACTAAAGCCAGAGTTTGATTTATAGAGTAACTAAAGCCAGAGTTTGATTTATAAAGTAACTAAAGTCAGAGTTTGATTCATTGAGTAACTAAAGCCAGAGTTTGATTTATAGAGTAACTAAATCCAGAGTTTGATTTACAGAGTTACTAGAGCCAGAGTTTGATTTATAGAGTAACTAAAGCCAGAGTTTGATTTACAGAGTAACTAAAGCCAGAGTTTGATTTATAGAGTAACTAAAGCCAGAGTTTGATTTACAGAGTTACTAGAGCCAGAGTCTGATTTATAGAGTAACAAAAGCCAGAGTTTGATTTATAGAGTAACTAAAGCCAGAGTTTGATTTATAGAGTAACTAAAGTCAGAGTTTGATTTACAGAGTTACTAGAGCCAGAGTTTGATTTATAGAGTAACTAAAGCCAGAGTTTGATTTGTAGAGTAACTAAAGCCAGAGTTTGATTTATAGAGTAACTAAAGCCAGAGTTTAATTTACAAAGTAACTAGAGCCAGAGTTTGATTTATAGAGTAACTAAAGTCAGAGTTTGATTTAGAGAGTAACTGAACCCAGAGTTTGATTTATAATGTAACTAAAGCCAGAGTTTGATTTATAGAGTAACTAAAGCCAGAGTTTGATTTATAAACTAAAGTCAGAGTTTGATTCATTGAGTAACTAAAGCCAGAGTTTGATTTGTAGAGTAACTAAATCCAGAGTTTGATTTATAGAGTTACTAGAGCCAGAGTTTGATTTTTGGAGTAACCAAAGTCAGAGTTTGATTAAGAGAGTAACTGAACCCAGAGTTTGATTTATAGAGTAACTAAAGCCAGAGTTTGATTTATAGAGTAACTAGAGCCAGAGTTTGATTTATAGAGTAACTAAAGTCAGAGTTTGATTTGTAGAGTAAATAAAGTCAGAGTTTGATTTATAGAGTCACTAAAGTCAGAGTTTGATTTACAAAGTTACTAGAGCCAGAGTTTGATTTATAGAGTAACTAAAGCCAGAGTTTGATTTACAGAGTTACCAGAGCTAGAGTTTGATTTATAGAGTAACTAAAGCCAGAGTTTGATTTACAGAGTTACTAGAGCCAGAGTTTGATTTATAGAGTAACAAAAGCCAGAGTTTGATTTATAGAGTAACTAAAGCCAGAGTTTGATTTATAGAGTAACTAAAGTCAGAGTTTGATTTGCAGAGTTACTAGAGCCAGAGTTTGATTTATAGAGTAACAAAAGCCAGAGTTTGATTTATAGAGTAACAAAAGTCAGAGTTTGATATATAGAGTAACTAAAGCCAGAGTTTGATTTGTAGAGTAACTGAAGCCAGAGTTTGATTTATAGAGTAACTAAAGCCAGAGTTTGATTTATAGATTAACTAAAGCCAGAGTTTGATTTATAGAGTAACTAAAGCCAGAGTTTGATTTATAAAGTAACTAAAGTCAGAGTTTGATTCATAGAGTAACTAAAGCCAGAGTTTGATTTGTAGAGTAACTAAATCCAGAGTTTGATTTACAGAGTTACTAGAGCCAGAGTTTGATTTACAGAGTAACTAAAGCCAGAGTTTGATTTGTAGAGTAAATAAAGTCAGAGTTTGATTTACAAAGTAACTAAAGCCAGAGTTTGATTTGTAGAGTAAATAAAGCCAGAGTTTGATTTACAGAGTAACTAAAGGTAGAGTTTGATTTGTAGAGTAAATAAAGCCAGAGTTTGATTTACAGAGTAACTACAGCCAGAGTTTGATTTTTAGAGTAACTAAAGTCAGAGTTTGATTTACAGAGTTACCAAAGCCAGAGTTTAATTTATAGAGTAACTAAAGCCAGATTTTGATTTGTAGAGTAACTAAAGCCAGAGATTGATTTGTAGAGTAACGAAAGTCAGAGTTTGATTTAAAGAGTAACTAAAGCCAGAGTTTGATTTGTACAGTAACTAAAGTCAGAGTTTTATTTACAGAGTAACTAAAGCCAGAGTTTGATTTGTAGAGTAACTACATCCAGGTTGATTTATAGAGTTCCCAAAGCCAGAGTTTGATTTACAGAGTAACTAAAGTCAGAGTTTGATTTACAGTAACTAAAGTCAGAGTTTGATTTACAGAGTAACTAAAGTCAGAGTTTGATTTGTAGAGTAACTAAAGCCAGAGTTTGATTTGTAGAGTAACTAAAGCCAGAGTTTGATTTATAGAGTTACTAAAGTCAGAGTTTGATTTGTAGAGTAATTAAAGCCAGAGTTTGATTTGTAGAATAACTAAAGCCAGAGTTTGATTTATAGAGTAACTAAAGCCAGAGTTTGATTTATAGAGTAACTAAAGTCAGAGTTTGATTTATAGAGTAACTAAAGCCAGAGTTTGATTTATAGAGTAACTAAAGTCAGAGTTTGATTTATAGAGTAACTAAAGCCAGAGTTTGATTTATAGAGTAACTAAAGCCAGAGTTTGATTTATAGAGTAACTAAAGCCAGAGTTTGATTTATAGAGTAACTAAAGCCAGAGTTTGATTTTTAGAGTAACTAAAGCCAGAGTTTGATTTAAAGAGTACCTAAAGCCAGAGTTTGATTTATAGAGTAACTAAAGTCAGAGTTTGATTTATAGATTAACTAAAGCCAGAGTTTGATTTATAGAGTAACTAAATCCAGAGTTTGATTTATAGAGTAACTAAAGCCAGAGTTTGATTTACAGAGTAAATAAAGTCAGAGTTTGATTTACAGAGTAACTAAAGCTAGAGTTTGATTTGTAGAGTAAATAAAGCCAGAGTTTGATTTACAGAGTAACTACAGCCAGAGTTTGATTTTTAGAGTAACTAAAGTCAGAGTTTGATTTACAGAGTTACCAAAGCCAGAGTTTAATTTATAGAGTAACTAAAGCCAGATTTTGATTTGTAGAGTAACTCAAGCCAGTTTGAATCATAGAGTTACCAAAGCCAGAGTTTGATTTAAAGAGTAACTAAAGTCAGAGTTTGATTTACAGAGTAACTAAAGCCAGAGATTGATTTGTAGAGTAACGAAAGTCAGAGTTTGATTTAAAGAGTAACTAAAGCCAGAGTTTGATTTGTACAGTAACTAAAGTCAGAGTTTTATTTACAGAGTAACTAAAGCCAGAGTTTGATTTGTAGAGTAACTAAATCCAGGTTGATTTATAGAGTTCCCAAAGCCAGAGTTTGATTTACAGAGTAACTAAAGTCAGAGTTTGATTTACAGTAACTAAAGTCAGAGTTTGATTTACAGAGTAACTAAAGTCAGAGTTTGATTTGTAGAGTAACTAAAGCCAGAGTTTGATTTGTAGAGTAACTAAAGCCAGAGTTTGATTTATAGAGTTACTAAAGTCAGAGTTTGATTTGTAGAGTAATTAAAGCCAGAGTTTGATTTGTAGAATAACTAAAGCCAGAGTTTTGTTTGTAGAGTAACTAAAGTCAGAGTTTGATTTACAGAGTAACTAAAGTCAGAGTTTGATTTATAGAGTTACTAAAGCCAGAGTTTTATTTGTAGAGTAACTAAAGTCAGAGTTTGATTTACAGAGTAACTAAAGCCAGAGATTGATTTGTAGAGTAACCAAAGTCAGAGTTTGATTTAAAGAGTAACTAAAGCCAGAGTTTGATTTGTACAGTAACTAAAGCCAGAGTTTGATTTGTAGAGTAACTAAATCCAGGTTGATTTATAGAGTTCCCAAAGCCAGAGTTTGATTTACAGAGTAACTAAAGTCAGAGTTTGATTTACAGTAACTAAAGTCAGAGTTTGATTTACAGAGTAACTAAAGTCAGAGTTTGATTTGTAGAGTAACTAAAGCCAGAGTTTGATTTGTAGAGTAACTAAAGCCAGAGTTTGATTTATAGAGTTACTAAAGTCAGAGTTTGATTTGTAGAGTAATTAAAGCCAGAGTTTGATTTGTAGAATAACTAAAGCCAGAGTTTTTTTTGTAGAGTAACTAAAGTCAGAGTTTGATTTACAGAGTAACTAAAGTCAGAGTTTGATTTATAGAGTTACTAAAGCCAGAGTTTTATTTGTAGAGTAACTAAAGTCAGAGTTTGATTTACAGAGTAATTAAAGCCAGAGTTTGATTTGTAGAGTAACTAAAGTCAGAGTTTAATTTACAAAGTAACTAAAGTCAGAGTTTGATTTACAGAGTAACTAAAGCCAGAGTTTGATTTACAGAGTAACAAAAGCCAGAGTTTGATTTGTAGAGTAACTAAAGCCAGAGTTTGATTTGTAGAGTAACTAAAGCCAGAGTTTGATTTACATAGTAACTAAAGTCAGAGTTTGATTTATAGAGTTACTAAAGCCAGAGTTTTATTTGTAGAGTAACTAAAGTCAGAGTTTGATTTACAGAGTAATTAAAGCCAGAATTTGATTTATAGAGTAACTAAAGTCAGAGTTTAATTTACAAAGTAACTAAAGTCAGAGTTTGATTTACAGAGTAACTAAAGCCAGAGTTTGATTTACAGAGTAACAAAAGCCAGAGTTTGATTTGTAGAGTAACTAAAGCCAGAGTTTGATTTGTAGAGTAACTAAAGCCAGAGTTTGATTCACAGAGTAATTAAAGCCAGAGTTTGATTTAAAGAGTAACTAAAGCCAGAGTTTGATTTGTAGAGTAACTAAAGCCAGAGTTTGATTTGTAGAGTAACTAAAGCCAGAGTTTGATTTACAGAGAAATAAAAGCCAGAGTTTGATTTGTAGAGTAATTAAAGCCAGAGTTTGATTTACAGAGTCACTCTAGCCAGATTTTGATTTGTAGAGTAACTAAAGTCAGAGTTTGATTTATAGAGTAACTAAAGCCAGAGTTTGATTTACAGAGTTACTAAAGCCAGAGTTTGATTTGTAGAGTAACTAAAGCGAGAGTTTGATTTATAGAGTAACTGAAGCCAGAGTTTGAATTGTAGAGTAACTAAAGTCAGAGTTTGATTTATAGAGTAACTGAAGCCAGAGTTTGATTTGAAGAGTAACTAAAGTCAGAGTTTGATTTGTAGAGTAACTAAAGCCAGTTTGATTTATAGAGTAACTAAAGCCAGAGTTTGATTTACAGAGAAATAAAAGCCAGAGTTTGATTTGTAGAGTAATTAAAGCCAGAGTTTGATTTGTAGAATAACTAAAGCCAGAGTTTGATTTGTAGAGTAACTAAAGCCAGTTTGATTTATAGAGTAACTAAAGCCAGAGTTTGATTTACAGAGTAATAAAAGCCAGAGTTTGATTTGTAGAGTAATTAAAGCCAGAGTTTGATTTGTAGAATAACTAAAGCCAGAGTTTTATTTGTAGAGTAACTAAAGTCAGAGTTTGATTTACAGAGTAACTTAAGTCAGAGTTTGATTTATAGAGTTACTAAAGCCAGAGTTTTATTTGTAGAGTAACTAAAGTCAGAGTTTGATTTACAGAGTAACTAAAGCCAGAGTTTGATTTGTAGAGTAACTAAAGTCAGAGTTTGATTTACAAAGTAACTAAAGTCAGAGTTTGATTTACAGAGTAACTAAAGCCAGAGTTTGATTTACAGAGTAACTAAAGCCAGAGTTTGATTTGTAGAGTAACTAAAGCCAGAGTTTGATTTGTAGAGTAACTAAAGCCAGAGTTTGATTCACAGAGTAATTAAAGCCAGAGTTTGATTTATAGAGTTACTAAAGCCAGAGTTTGATTTGTAGAGTAACTAAAGCCAGAGTTTGATTTGTAGAGTAATTAAAGCCAGAGTTTGATTTGTAGAGTAACTAAAGCCAGAGTTTGATTTACAGAGTAACTAAAGCCAGAGTTTGATTTACAGAATAATAAAAGCCAGAGTGTAATTTACAGAGTAACTAAAGCCAGAGTTTGATTTGTAGAGTAACTAAAGTCAGAGTTTGATTTGTAGAGTAAATAAAGTCAGAGTTTGATTTACAGAGTAACTAAAGCTAGAGTTTGATTTGTAGAGTAAATAAAGCCAGAGTTTGATTTACAGAGTAACTACAGCCAGAGTTTGATTTTTAGAGTAACTAAAGTCAGAGTTTGATTTACAGAGTTACCAAAGCCAGAGTTTAATTTATAGAGTAACTAAAGCCAGATTTTGATTTGTAGAGTAACTCAAGCCAGTTTGAATCATAGAGTTACCAAAGCCAGAGTTTGATTTAAAGAGTAACTAAAGTCAGAGTTTGATTTACAGAGTAACTAAAGCCAGAGATTGATTTGTAGAGTAACGAAAGTCAGAGTTTGATTTACGGGGAAATTAAAGCCAGAGTTTGATTTGTAGAGTAACTCAAGCGAGAGTTTTATTTGTAGAGTAACTAAAGCCAGAGTTTGATTTACAGAATAATAAAAGCTAGAGTTTGATTTACAGAGTAACTAAAGCCAGAGTTTGATTTGTAGAGTAACTAAAGCCAGAGTTTGATTTACGGGGAAAGTAAAGCCAGAGTTTGATTTGTAGAGTAACTCAAGCGAGAGTTTTATTTGTAGAGTAACTAAAGCCAGAGTTTGATTTACAGAATAATAAAAGCCAGAGTTTGATTTACAGAGTAACTAAAGCCAGAGTTTGATTTGTAGAGTAACTAAAGCCAGAGTTTGATTTGTAGAGTAACTAAAGCCAGAGTTTAATTTGTAGAGTAACTAAAGCCAGAGTTTGATTTGTAGAGTAACTAAAGCCAGAGTTTGATTTACAAAGTTACTAAAGCCAGAGTTTGATTTGTAGAGTAACTAAAGCGAGAGTTTGATTTATAGAGTAACTAAAGCGAGAGTTTGAATTGTAAAGTAACTAAAGCCAGAGTTTGATCTGTAGAGTAACTGAAGCCAGAGTTTGATTTGTAGAGTAACTAAAGTCAGAGTTTGATTTGTAGAGTAACTAAAGCCACAGTTTGATTTGTAGAGTAACTCAAGCCAGAGTTTGATTTACAGAGTAATTAAAGCCAGAGTTTGATTTGTAGAGTAACCAAAGCAAGAGTTTGATTTGTAGAGTAACAAAAGTCAGAGTTTGATTTACAGAGTAATTAAAGCCAGAGTTTGATTTGTAGAGTAACCAAAGCCAGAGTTTGATTTGTAGAGTAACAAAAGTCAGAGTTTGATTTACAGAGTAACTAAAGCAAGAGTTTGATTTACTGAGTAACTAAAGCCAGAGTTTGATTTGTAGAGTAACCAAAGCCAGAGTTTGATTTGTAGAGTTACTAAAGCCAGAGTTTGATTCACAGAATAATAAAAGCCAGAGTTTGATTTACAGAGTAACTAAAGCCAGAGTCTGATTTACAGAGTAACTAAAGCCAGAGTTTGATTTGTAGAGTAACTAAAGCCAGAGTTTGATTTACAGAGTAACTAAAGCCAGAGTTTGATTTGTAGAGTAACTAAAGCCAGAGTTTGATTTACAGAGTAATTAAAGCCAGAGTTTGATTTGTAGAGTAACTAAAGCCAGAGTTTGATTTGTAGAGTAACTAAAGCCAGAGTTTGATTTACAGAATAATAAAAGCCAGAGTTTGATTTACAGAGTAACTAAAGCCAGAGTTTGATTTACAGAGTAACTAAAGCCAGAGTTTGATTTGTAGAGTAACTAAAGCCAGAGTTTGATTTACAGAGTAACTAAAGCCAGAGTTTGATTTGTAGAGTAACTAAAGCCAGAGTTTGATTTACAGACTAACTAAAGCCAGAGTTTGATTTGTAGAGTAACTAAAGCCAGAGTTTGATTTACGGGGAAATTAAAGCCAGAGTTTGATTTGTAGAGTAACTCAAGCGAGAGTTTTATTTGTAGAGTAACTAAAGCCAGAGTTTGATTTACAGAATAATAAAAGCTAGAGTTTGATTTACAGAGTAACTAAAGCCAGAGTTTGATTTGTAGAGTAACTAAAGCCAGAGTTTGATTTGTAGAGTAACTAAAGCCAGAGTTTCATTTACAGAGTAATTAAAGCCAGAGTTTGATTTGTAGAGTAACTAAAGCCAGAGTTTGATTTACAGAGTAACTAAAGCCAGAGTTTGATTTGTAGAGTAACTGAAGCCAGAGTTTGATTTGTAGAGTAACTAAAGCCAGAGTTTGATTTGTAGAGTAACTAAAGCCACAGTTTGATTTGTAGAGTAACTCAAGCCAGAGTTTGATTTACAGAGTAATTAAAGCCAGAGTTTGATTTGTAGAGTAACCAAAGCAAGAGTTTGATTTGTACAGTAACTAAAGCCAGAGTTTGATTTACAGAGTAACTAAAGCCAGAGTTTGATTTGTAGAGTAACTAAAGCCAGAGTTTGATTTGTAGAGTAACTAAAGCCAGAGTTTGATTTACAGACTAACTAAAGCCAGAGTTTGATTTGTAGAGTAACTAAAGCCAGAGTTTGATTTGTAGAGTAACTAAAGTCAGAGTTTGATTTATAGAGTAACTAAAGCCAGAGTTTGATTTATAGAGTAACTAAAGCCAGAGTTTGATTTACAGAGTAACTAAAGCCAGAGTTTGATTTATAGACTAACTAAAGTCAGAGTTTGATTTACAGAGTAACTAATGCCAGAGTTTGATTTACAGAGTAACTAAAGCCAGAGTTTGATTTACAGAGTTATTAAAGCCAGAGTTTGATTTGTAGAGTAACTCAAGCGAGAGTTTTATTTGTAGATTAACTAAAGCCAGAGTTTGATTTACAGAATAATAAAAGCTAGAGTTTGATTTACAGAGTAACTAAAGCCAGAGTTTGATTTGTAGAGTAACTAAAGCCAGAGTTTGATTTGTAGAGTAACTAAAGTCAGAGTTTGATTTACAGAGTAACTAAAGCCAGAGTTTGATTTACAGAGTAACTAAAGTCAGAGTTAGATCTGTAGAGTAACTAAAGCCAGAGTTTTATTTACAGAATAATAAAAGCCAGAGTTTGATTTACAGAGTTATTAAAGCCAGAGTTTGATTTGTAGAGTAACTAAAGCCAGAGTTTGATTTACAGAGTAACTACAGTCAGAGTTTGATTTACAGAGTAACTAAAGTTAGAGTTTGATTTACAGAGTAACTAAAGTCAGAGTTTGATTTGTAGAGTAACTAAAGCCAGAGTTTGATTTACAGAGTAATTAAAGCCAGAGTTTGATTTGTAGAGTAACTAAAGCCAGAGTTTGATTTGTAGAGTAACTAAAGCCAGAGTTTGATTTACAGAGTAACTAAAGCCAGAGTTTGATTTGTAGAGTAACTAAAGCCAGAGTTTGATTTGTAGAGTAACTAAAGCCAGAGTTTGATTTGTAGAGTAACTAAAGCCAGAGTTTGATTTGTAGAGTAACTAAAGTCAGAGTTTGATTTGTAGAGTAACTAAAGCCAGAGTTTGATTTGTAGAGTAACTAAAGCCAGAGTTTGATTTACAGAGAAATAAAAGCCAGAGTTTGATTTGTAGAGTAATTAAAGCCAGAGTTTGATTTGTAGAATAACTAAAGCCAGAGTTTGATTTGTAGAGTAACTAAAGCCAGTTTGATTTATAGAGTAACTAAAGCCAGAGTTTGATTTACAGAGTAACTAAAGCCAGAGTTTGATTTGTAGAGTAATTAAAGCCAGAGTTTGATTTGTAGAATAACTAAAGCCAGAGTTTTATTTGTAGAGTAACTAAAGTCAGAGTTTGATTTACAGAGTAACTAAAGTCAGAGTTTGATTTATAGAGTAACTAAAGCCAGAGTTTTATTTGTAGAGTAACTAAAGTCAGAGTTTGATTTACAGAGTAATTAAAGCCAGAGTTTGATTTGTAGAGAAACTAAAGTCAGAGTTTGATTTACAAAGTAACTAAAGTCAGAGTTTGATTTACAGAGTAACTAAAGTCAGAGTTTGATTTACAGAGTAACTAAAGTCAGAGTTAGATCTGTAGAGTAACTAAAGCCAGAGTTTTATTTACAGAATAATAAAAGCCAGAGTTTGATTTACAGAGTTATTAAAGCCAGAGTTTGATTTGTAGAGTAACTAAAGCCAGAGTTTGATTTACAGAGTAACTACAGTCAGAGTTTGATTTACAGAGTAACTAAAGTTAGAGTTTGATTTACAGAGTAACTAAAGTCAGAGTTTGATTTACAGAGTAACTAAAGTCAGAGTTTGATTTGTAGAGTAACTAAAGCCAGAGTTTGATTTACAGAGTAATTAAAGCCAGAGTTTGATTTGTAGAGTAACTAAAGCCAGAGTTTGATTTACAGAGTAACTAAAGCCAGAGTTTGATTTGTAGAGTAACTGAAGCCAGAGTTTGATTTGTAGAGTAACTAAAGCCAGAGTTTGATTTGTAGAGTAACTAAAGCCAGAGTTTGATTTGTAGAGTAACTAAAGCCAGAGTTTGATTTACAGAGTAATTAAAGCCAGAGTTTGATTTGTAGAGTAACTAAAGCCAGAGTTTGATTTACAGAGTAACTAAAGCCAGGGTTGGATTTGTAGAGTTACTAAAGCCAGAGTTTGATTTACAGAATAATAAAAGCTAGAGTTTGATTTACAGAGTAACTAAAGCCAGAGTTTGATTTGTAGAGTAACTAAATCCAGGTTGATTTATAGAGTTCCCAAAGCCAGAGTTTGATTTACAGAGTAACTAAAGTCAGAGTTTGATTTACAGTAACTAAAGTCAGAGTTTGATTTACAGAGTAACTAAAGTCAGAGTTTGATTTGTAGAGTAACTAAAGCCAGAGTTTGATTTGTAGAGTAACTAAAGCCAGAGTTTGATTTATAGAGTTACTAAAGTCAGAGTTTGATTTGTAGAGTAATTAAAGCCAGAGTTTGATTTGTAGAATAACTAAAGCCAGAGTTTTTTTTGTAGAGTAACTAAAGTCAGAGTTTGATTTACAGAGTAACTAAAGTCAGAGTTTGATTTATAGAGTTACTAAAGCCAGAGTTTTATTTGTAGAGTAACTAAAGTCAGAGTTTGATTTACAGAGTAATTAAAGCCAGAGTTTGATTTGTAGAGTAACTAAAGTCAGAGTTTAATTTACAAAGTAACTAAAGCCAGAGTTTGATTTGTAGAGTAACTAAAGCCAGAGTTTGATTTGTAGAGTAACTAAAGCCAGAGTTTGATTTACAGAGAAATTAAAGCCAGAGTTTGATTTGTAGAGTAACTAAAGCCAGAGTTTGATTTGTAGAGTAACTAAAGCTAGAGTTTGATTTGTAGAGTAAATAAAGCGAGAGTTTGATTTATAGAGTAACTGAAGCCAGAGTTTGAATTGTAGAGTAACTAAAGCCAGAGTTTGATTTGTAGAGTAACTGAAGCCAGAGTTTGATTTGTAGAGTAACTAAAGTCAGAGTTTGATTTGTAGAGTAACTAAAGCCAGTTTGATTTATAGAGTAACTAAAGCCAGAGTTTGATTTACAGAGAAATAAAAGCCAGAGTTTGATTTGTAGAGTAATTAAAGCCAGAGTTTGATTTGTAGAATAACTAAAGCCAGAGTTTGATTTGTAGAGTAACTAAAGCCAGTTTGATTTATAGAGTAACTAAAGCCAGAGTTTGATTTACAGAGTAACTAAAGCCAGAGTTTGATTTATAGAGTAACTAAAGCCAGAGTTTGATTTATAGAGTAACTAAAGCCAGAGTTTGATTTATAGAGTAACTAAAGTCAGAGTTTGATTTATAGAGTAACTAAAGCCAGAGTTTGATTTATAGAGTAACTAAAGCCAGAGTTTGATTTATAGAGTAACTAAAGTCAGAGTTTGATTTACAGAGTAACTAAAGCCAGAGTTTGATTTATAGAGTAACTAAAGTCAGAGTTTGATTTATAGAGTAACTAAAGCCAGAGTTTGATTTACAGAGTAACTAAAGCCAGAGTTTGATTTATAGAGTAACTAAAGCCAGAGTTTGATTTATAGAGTAACTAAAGCCAGAGTTTGATTTACAGAGTAACTAAAGTCAGAGTTTGATTTATAGAGTAACTAAAGCCAGAGTTTGATTTACAGAGTAACTAAAGCCAGAGTTTGATTTACAGAGTAACTAAAGTCAGAGTTTGATTTATAGAGTAACTAAAGCCAGAGTTTGCTTTACAGAGTAACTAAAGTCAGAGTTTGATTTATAGAGTAACTAAAGTCAGAGTTTGATTGATAGAGTAACTAAAGCCAGAGTTTGATTTATAGAGTAACTAAAGTCAGAGTTTGATTTATAGAGTAACTAAAGCCAGAGTTTGATTTATAGAGTAACTAAAGCCAGAGTTTGATTTATAGAGTAACTAAAGTCAGAGTTTGATTTACAGAGTAACTAAAGTCAGAGTTTGATTTATAGAGTAACTAAAGCCAGAGTTTGATTTATAGAGTAACTAAAGCCAGAGTTTGATTTACAGAGTAACTAAAGCCAGAGTTTGATTTATAGACTAACTAAAGTCAGAGTTTGATTTACAGAGTAACTAAAGTCAGAGTTTGATTTACAGAGTAACTAAAGCCAGAGTTTGATTTGTAGAGTAACTAAAGCCAGAGTCTGATTTACAGAATAATAAAAGCCAGAGTTTGATTTACAGAGTAACTAAAGCCAGAGTTTGATTTGTAGAGTAGATAAAGCGAGAGTTTGATTTATAGAGTAACTGAAGCCAGAGTTTGAATTGTAGAGTAACTAAAGCCAGAGTTTGATTTGTAGAGTAACTGAAGCCAGAGTTTGATTTGTAGAGTAAGTAAAGCCAGAGTTTGATTTGTAGAGTAACTAAAGCCAGAGTTTGATTTGTAGAGTAACTAAAATCAGAGTTTGATTTGTAGAGTAACTAAAGCCAGAGTTTGATTTACAGAGTAATTAAAGCCAGAGTTTGATTTGTAGAGTAACTAAAGCCAGAGTTTGATTTACAGAGTAACTAAAGCCAGAGTTTGATTTGTAGAGTTACTAAAGCCAGAGTTTGATTTACAGAATAATAAAAGCTAGAGTTTGATTTACAGAGTAACTAAAGCCAGAGTTTGATTTGTAGAGTAACTAAAGTCAGAGTTTGATTTGTAGAGTAACTAAAGCCAGCGTTTGATTTGTAGAGTAACTAAAGCCAGAGTTTGATTTGTAGAGTAACTAAAGCCAGTTTGATTTATAGAGTAACTAAAGCCAGAGTTTGATTTACAGAGAACTAAAAGTCAGAGTTTGATTTGTAGAGTTATTAAAGCCAGAGTTTGATTTGTAGAATAACTAAAGCCAGAGTTTGATTTGTAGAGTAATTAAAGCCAGAGTTTGATTTGTAGAATAACTAAAGCCAGAGTTTTATTTGTAGAGTAACTAAAGTCAGAGTTTGATTTACAGAGTAACTAAAGTCAGAGTTTGATTTATAGAGTAACTAAAGTCAGAGTTTGATTTATAGAGTAACTAAAGTCAGAGTTTGATTTATAGAGTAACTAAAGTCAGAGTTTGATTTACAGAGTAACTAAAGTCAGAGTTTGATTTACAGAGTAACTAAAGTCAGAGTTTGATTTACAGAGTAACTAAAGCCAGAGTTTGATTTATAGAGTAACTAAAGCCAGAGTTTGATTTACAGAGTAACTAAAGTCAGAGTTTGCTTTACAGAGTAACTAAAGTCAGAGTTTGCTTTACAGAGTAACTAAAGTCAGAGTTTGCTTTACAGAGTAACTAAAGTCAGAGTTTGATTTACAGAGTAACTAAAGTCAGAGTTTGCTTTACAGAGTAACTAAAGTCAGAGTTTGCTTTACAGAGTAACTAAAGTCAGAGTTTGCTTTACAGAGTAACTAAAGTCAGAGTTTGGTTTATAGAGTAACTGAAGTCAGAGTTTGCTTTACAGAGTAACTAAAGCCAGAGTTTGATTTATAGAGTAACTAAAGCCAGAGTTTGATTTACAGAGTAACTAAAGTCAGAGTTTGATTGATAGAGTAACTAAAGCCAGAGTTTGATTGATAGAGTAACTAAAGCCAGAGTTTGATTTATAGAGTAACTAAAGTCAGAGTTTGATTTATAGAGTAACTAAAGTCAGAGTTTGATTTATAGAGTTAATAAAGCCAGAGTTTGATTTGTAGAGTAACTGAAGCCAGAGTTTGATTTACAGAGTAATTAAAGCCAGAGTTTGATTTGTAGAGTAACTAAAGTCAGAGTTTGATTTACAAAGTAACTAAAGTCAGAGTTTGATTTACAGAGTAACTAAAGTCAGAGTTTGATTTTCAGAGTAACTAGCGAGTTTGATTTACAGAGTAACTAAAGTTAGAGTTTGATTTACAGAGTAACTAAAGTCAGAGTTTGATTTACAGAGTAACTAAAGCCAGAGTTTGATTTACAGAGTAACTAAAGTCAGAGTTTGATTTACAGAGTTATTAAAGCCAGAGTTTGATTTGTAGAGTAACTAAAGCCAGAGTTTGATTTACAGAGTTATTAAAGCCAGAGTTTGATTTGTAGAGTAACTAAAGCCAGAGTTTGATTTACAGAGTAACTAAAGCCAGAGTTTGATTTACAGAGTAACTAAAGTCAGAGTTTGATTTACAGAGTAACTAAAGTCAGAGTTTGATTTACAGAGTAACTCAAGTCAGAGTTAGATTTCCTTTACACTGTAAGCCTAAACATTTCTTCTAACCCTTTATTCCATTAAGAGCCAAGTAAAAATTCCCCAAACACTCCTGAAAAATTCCTGAAAATCTCCAAGCAATGTTGCCAACTTTCAACAAAATTTCCCTGACTTGGTTTTTAAACATTCTCCCCATAATTTTAAAATATTTTCCGTGAAAGAAACATCCAAAAAGATTCACCAAAATTCCCATGAAAATTCTTGAAAATTAAAAAAAACCTCCTAATGATATTCCTGAAATTCTACTAATAAATTTCCCTTATTTCCTCAAAAAATCGTGAAAATTTCCACCAAAGAACTTTCCCAAGTTCCCATAAAAAGGAAAATCAAATTTCCCCCCAAACTCAAATCTAAAAATGGAGAGGACTCCTCTGTGGAGGCGGAGCCTGAAAGTGACGTCTTACATGGAGCTGCAGGTCTGAGGTTAAAGGAATATTACGCCAAAATCACAGCCTGATTTACTGTGATGTCATCTAAAATCAGCGTTTTAATCTCAGGCCATCCACAGAGAGATAACCACCTGGTTATCCTCCCCACATTCTATCCTGTGAGTTTCTCTGCTTTTACCTGGCGTTGTGGCTCCGCCCCCTCAAGCTGGCAGGTGTTTCCAGGTGCTGACGAAGGCGGTGGGGATCAGAGAGTAAGGCACGGTGGTGATGGAGTTCCAGCTGTCTGACGTCGGGTCGTAACAGTCCAACGTTTTACACCGCTGCGTCCCAAAGTACCCCCCCACCACGTACAGCTTATTTCCCGACGCCACGGCGTGGCAGCTCATCCGTTTGGACGTCATGTCGCCCACTCGAGTCCACTGATTGGTTTCACAGTCATAGCGATAAGCAGAGGCGGCGGTGAACTCGGTGTCGCCCCCCATGATGAAGATCTGGCTCCCGAGCACGGCCGCCGCCGTGTAACGCCACGGCTGAGGACACTCAGCGGCGATGTTCCAGCGGTTTCCGACAGGGTCATAACACTGAACCTGAGGGGGAGAGGGCGTGGTCAGCGAGGCTGCGCTAAAGACTACAAGACCACTGAAAGAGAACTACAGCTGCCGACACTGGTCAGAGGAATCATCACTTCCTGCTGGGCGATGGAAACGATGGCGCTCAGACGGCGGCGGCTCCTCTTTAACCACGTTTCCCCCACATACTTTTAAAAACATGCTTCAGAGAGACACACTGGTGTAACATTTAGACAAAAGCCTAGGGGGGCACTGGCTAGACTGGAACGACACCCGGGGGCCTAGACTGGCCTGCATGGCAAAGGCAAGGATGGAATGTTTTATTAACTCTGATTACATCATTTTTAAAGGCAAGGATGGAATGTTTTATTAACTTTGATGACATCACTTTTAAAGGAGAGTATGGAATGTTTTATTAACTTTGATGACATCACTTTTAAAGGAGAGTATGGAACGTTTTATTAACTTTGATGACATCACTTTTAAAGCAGAGTATGGAATGTTTTATTAACTCTGATTACATCATTTTTAAAGGCAAGGATGGAATGTTTAATTAACTTTGATGACATCATTTTCAAAGGCAAGGATGGAATGTTTTATTAACTTTGATGACATCACTTTTAAAGGAGAGGATGGAATATTTTATTAACTTTGATGACATCACTTTTAAAGGAGAGGATGGAATGTTTTATTAACTTTGATGACATCACTTTTAAAGGAGAGTATGGAATGTTTTATTAACTTTGATGACATCACTTTTAAAGAAGAGGATGGAATGTTTTATTAACTTTGATGACATTACTTTTAAAGGAGAGGATGGAATGTTTTATTAACTTTGATGACATCATTTTCAAAGGCAAGGATGGAATGTTTTACAGAGTTTAATTACATCATTTTTAGAGGCAAGGATGGAATGTTTTTTTTTTTTTTAACTCTGATGAAATCAATTTTTAAGGCTAGGATGGAATGTTTAATTAACTCTGATGAAATCATTTTAGAGGCAAGGATGGAATGTTTGATTAACTTTAAAGAATGACATCATCAAAGGCAAAGGACAGAACGTTCATGAAGCTGGGGATGTCGGGGTCTTGTCCCTCTATTTTGGCCCAATAGTCGGCCTTAGTTGACGACTTTTAGAAGGTGGATTGGGCCGTTTCCCTCGCTCCTCGACAGTTCCACCTTTCTAAAGTCGTCCTGGTCAACATAAGGGGAAGAGTGTTGGTTTAGTAGGAGCAACAGCTGTCGGCCCTTCAACAGAACTTTTGTTAAAATAAAGACTGATCTGATCAGTTCTGAACACATGAACACCAGGAGTGGGTTAGATTTATCAGCCAAGGGTTGTCCAGAACGGCGGTTCTCAACTGGTGGGACGGGACCCAAAAGTGGGTCATGGAGTGACTAGGTGACTGGAAAAAAAAAAAAAATGGTGGCAAAAGTCCTGAAGTCCTTAGTGGACGTGCATCAATGTTTTATTTTACCCTGTTTTACTGTGAAAGTTAAAAATGGTTAGAATTTTAAATGTTTGATCAATATTCAACTAATTTATCTCTTCTTCTTCTTCTTCCTGATAATGAGGTAATTTCACAAGTTCCCTGGAAAATATCCAAAAATTAACAATAATGATGGGAAAGAGGAGAAAAATGTGTCAGTTTCCTTATCTTTATTTTATTAAGTGTTTTGGTCCAATCATGCTCCAAACTGCAAAATATTCAATTAACCAAACACTTGCTGTTGAAAAGTTTTGGAACATGGGTCCAGATCTGTCGTGAGACAGACTGGTGGGTCCTGAGGCCGGACCAGATGAGAGCCGCTGGTCTAGAAACTGTGAAAACCACTGATTCCTTTCCTCTAAGGGCATTTCATGTCATCAGAACAGTTCTGTACAAGTTAAGCTGTTTCTTTGAGGTTTGACCTTTTTGGCCTTTCACAGCTACCGTAGCCCAGAGAGAAGACAGGAGGACGTAGCTAAGTGGCAGACTGGAGTCAGTTTATGCTCGTTTACAGTGTTGGAACCTTCTGCCTGTCAGGATGGTTATGTGGACTATTTATGATGCTGTGTGATGAGAAGGTGTCGTTTAACTTTCCGTTTTTATAGTTCAAAAATAAAACAGTTGCCATGCTAATTTTCTTTAGCCTGTAAATAGGATTGTCAATTATGGATAGCATCAAGCTAACAGACCTTTTCTGTGTGAGATAATGGTGATGGTATGCTAGGTTTACAGAGCGTCCCGTTAGGACAGTTTGGTTACAGTCAAATTTCAGTCAAACGGCCAAATCAAGAAGAAACGGCCTCTCATTTCACAAAGACCCGTTCATCTCTCTGCCAAACTAACCCGGGACGTTCAGGGATGCCAGAATACCTTAGAAAGGGTGGGTTGTAGTCATAGATCTAGAGACAGAATCACAGTAGAGGCGTGGTCCACTCACTTTAGAGGCCTTGTCTCGGTGAATGGTCGTCCCTCCGAACACGAAGAGTTTGAGTTTGGCGCTGACCACGGCGGCGTTGCTGACTCCGTCTCTGAGAGGAGCCATCATGGTCCATTTATTACTGAGGGGGTCGTAGCGCTCCACCTGGACATCCCCACAGTTACACAGGTTTAAGAGAGGAGGGGTCAAAGGTCAGGACTCTACCCCTGAGGAAATCTTAGCCATAATACCAACAACATCATTATTGTGAAGGAATAACGCCATTCTGACCTGTTTCAGAGAGACCGATGGAGAGGCAGGAAACACTCCAGCGATGGCCGTGTGACCCCCGACCACGTAGAGACTGTTCTCCAGCTCAGCCGAGCCGTGGCCGAACCTGAAACACACACTCCTCAAGTTTGGAAGTGTTTCATCACCATGGCGATAAAAACTCTACTCTAACGCTGCCTGAGGGCCGAAATGGCACGCCACAGTCTTTCTAAGTCATTTAACCTTCACGCTGACCACTATTACTTTAAGGAAACAACGCTCAGATCTGATGTCTGCAGTATGTTCAAAAAAGTACTGACAGAGGAGAGACTGATGAAGCTGCTGATTGCTCCTAAAACACCTGGAATACTCCACAAGTGTGGAGGTTCATGGGTAACAAGTGGAAGTAACTTTACTGAGAATCAAGGAGCACTGCAGAAAGGATCATTCTAAATTTACACCGGAGCGAGGCTCTTCTCTTTATCATGGAAGAACAGCTGTCACCAACAGGCAGCTAGGGATACTCTACATACGAGGCCATCTACAGTTCACAGAATCATGGTGGGTGTGTCACCCCACCATGACGGTGTAGGGGGGTAAAAGACGACAATGGAGGGCCTACACTGTGGAGCAGCTCAGGTGGAAATCAAACAAGACACAGAGAATTACACTGGAATGCTTTATCAGCGTCGTCAGTCCTCAGATGGAAAAGTGATGGAACACAGCGGCAACGTTAGAGGCGGCCAATTCAGAAGGTTAAAAAGAGGTTTAGTTGTTTTAGGATAAAGTATGGTCTTTGTGTTGGAGACAGTTAACCCTTTACCTACTGAGTCTAAAAATGGTGATTTGGACATATTTAGCTACCATGGCTGTAAAATAGTCAGGAAATGCCCTAAGTCTGAGAGCTTTGCTCCCTTTTCCCAGGAGTACTTCAACTTGACTTTTCAACATCTGGTTAATGATTATTGCTCATTATATAGGATTGTCAGCAGTTTAAAAGAAGAGAAACAAAAACAGATTTGTTTTCATGGCTTTATGAGAAGAAATGTTGTTATTGCTCATGAAGTTTTGATTTGACATTTGAAATGTGAACCTATACATGTTTAGAACAATCAGCAGTCATTTTTGGAGTCTAGGACTCTGGGTGTGCAAAAGAGAACTATACTAAACCTCAGTTCAGAAGATGCATCCTTCACATCGCTGTCCTTCTCTATGAACCGTAGCAGCTGTTTTACCGCTCTTGATGGTCTCCCCCATAAAACACAGACACGCACAAATGCCACTATCTAACGCTATTTTTGAAAACTAAACACCACTCTCACTCTCTCTCCTTTTACGCTCTTCCTTCACTCTCCTTTCTCACTCGTCTTCTGCCAAAGCTGCCGTTTTCGCGGTGCTGTTTGACATTAGCGTAATATAAATACCACACATCATATATTGCCAGAAAGCTCAGATTCTCAGCTCTCTGTCAGCGTTGGAATGTTTTAAATTGAGCAAACTTTTGAGGAGTTACGGTGTTGAGAATCCGTGTAGCGGTCTCTCCAAACTTCTGGTGTATTGCTATAAATGCTCACATTATATGGTTGTGAGTACCGTAATTAACCATATATGTGCGCATGCCCACAATTCTCTGCTTTCCAACACGTTGGAATTTTTCAAATGGGACAAACTTCGACAGAGTTGCGGTAATAATACTCCGGACATATAAAACACAGCGCCGGCGCCGGCTCAGTAGGTAAAGGGTTAAATACAGGCTGAGATTGATCTACAGATCAGTGTTCTGGTTTATTTACATTTAACATCATGGCCCAACTGTGATTTTTTATTTCATAAAAAGTGTGCTGGAGAGAAAATAATCAATATCTACTGGAAACAAACTTCTACACAAAAACACTGAAACCTTCCACTGCCAACACTTCAGTGCATTGTTCATGTAGCCTGGTCCAGTTTTTCAGAAACATCATAACCTTCATACTTGTACTCCCAGCTTACCTACACTAATGATAGACACAGTTATGACACAGGACAGGCCTTTCAGAGCGTTTCACATTACCACTGCCCAGATCCAACGCTTTGAGGAGGATTGCCATGTATAGAACAATGTCTCTATGGAATAAACTGCCACTGCATTTGCTCAAAATTATTAATAAGACCACTTTTAAAAAGAAATTAAGGACAGCCGTTTCAAATAAAGAAATAAGATTTTTTACTTGTAACAGCTGGTAAATGATTAAATGAATCTGACACATATTAAATAGACTGTTATGGAAACTGGAGTTATGATACTGTAAACAAATCTTTAAACATCTGCTTCTGAAATATTTCAGCTTTAAATGTGTTGGGACTGTTTGATTTTATTGTATTTTACTGTATCATGTTACTGTTTGTGTATTTGTTTGATTATGTTTTCATATTGTCCTGTCTTTTCGTGGACCCCAGGAAGAATAGTCGTTACTGCAGTAACAACTAATGGGGATCCGATGTAAATAAATAAACTTCAGTGTGGTCTAAGCAGCAGGCCAGACTCTGCACATCCTGATAATAATAATAGAATAAACTAAAACTCTCAGACGTCTGTTTTAGCTGATGTGGTTTCAAACATGTCCACTCCTGTTAGAACCTCACAATAGTTTCAGTTTTACTATAATACCTGACGTATTCAGACTCATCTGACCTGGCTATCAGCATGGGGGCTCCTTTAGACCACTCCTCATGGACAGTGTCGTAGATCCAGACGTCTTTAGAGACCCCGTTCTCTGATCCTCGTCCTCCAGTCACGTAGACCTTACAGCCGATGGCACAGGCGCTGAACTCCTTCCTGGGGCTGGGCAGGTCAGCTTTAGGGATGATCTCTTTAGCCTTATGGTCCACCTGCAGGCACACAGTCCGACCACAGAGGAAAGGACTTTTAATAACGGAGGACGAGATGAAGACCATATAAAGACACCGTGGTGGCTCCCATTGGTTTACAGACTGTCATTAATAAAGCTCAGCATCCACAGAGAGCAGAGAGAATCATAAATAAAGCTCAGCATCCACAGAGAGCAGAGGGCAGTCTGAGGATGGCGAGGACCACAGTGAAGGAACAGTTAGAGGTAAAATGATGTTAGCAGTGCTTCTGATCACTGTAGTTTCTCCTGGTGCTTAGTGATGCAACCTCAGCTGTATAAAAATCTTCAAAAGCACATCTTTCATGCACATCCCCAATTCTCAAAAAGTTGTGTCGCTGTGACAAAGAGCAGACAAAGAGTGATTCAGAAAACCCACCATGAACCGGCATTTTGGGAGGCCAGATACCTCGCCCGGACAAGGGAAACCACGGCACCCCCCTGGAGCCAGACCTCGTTTCATCAGATCTGCGACCGCATGTCTTGGACACTCAGGTAAAGAGAGGAGCGGCGCTGTCAGCTGATCACCACCTGGTGGTGAGTTGGATCAGATGGCGGGGGAAGCTGCTGGACTGACCTGGTAAACCTAAACCAGTAGTGTGGGTGAACTGGGATTGTCTGGTAGAGGCCCCTGTCCATGAGGTCTTCAAGTCCCACTTCCGGAAGAACTTCTTGTACATTCCTGGGGAGGCTGAGGACATGGAATCCGAGTGGTCCATGTTCAAGTCCTCCATTGTGGAAGCGGCTGTTAGGAGCTGTGGCTCGAAGACCATCTGTGCCTGTTGTGGGGCAACCTGAGAACCTGCTGGTGGACACCAGCGGTGAAGGAAGCCATCAGGCTGAAGAAAGATGTCTTTCAGCCATGCTTCTCTGGAGGCAGCTGACAGGTACCAGGCAGCTCAGAGGGCTGCTGCTTTAGCAGTTGCAGAAGCAAAAATCCAGGTGTGAGAGGAGTTCAGGGGGGCTATGGAGAAGGACTTTCAGTCGGCCCCAGAGATGTTCTGGCAAACCATCTGACGACTCAGGAGGGGAAAGCAGGGCTCTTCTCAGGCTGTTCTGAGCACAAGTGGAGAACTGCTGACCCAGACTGGGGATGTTGTTGGGCGGTAGAAGGAACACTTTGAGGAACTCCATAATCGGGAGGAGGAGGAGGAGGCAGAGTCTGAAGGTCCAGGGGAAGGCTCATCTATCCTTGTTGGAGGTCACCGGGGTAGTCAAAAAGCTCCTCAGTGGCAGGGCGCCAGATGAATATGAGATTCGACCTGAGATGCTGAAGGCTTTGGATGTTGTTGGCTGTCATGGCTGGCATGCCTTTTCAATGTGGCGTGGCGGTCTGGGACAGTGCCTGTGAAAGGGCAGACCATGGCAGTGGTCCCCATTTTTAAAAAGGGGTACCAGAGGGTGTGCTCCAATTATTGGTGTATCACACTCCTTAGCCTCACTGGAAAAGTTTACTCTAGGATGCTGGCTAGGAGGCTCCAGCTGACTGTCTAACCCCGGATTCACATCCGATCTACATGTGTTTTGTGGACTTGGAGAAGGCAGCAACCTGCAGGCCGATGACTGCAGCTAATGCACATGTGCAGAAAGCTGCGGTTCCTCTGCTGTCCAGAGGCTGTGTCCTACAGGGAGTCAGTCCCCATAGAGGACCACGGTAAACTGACAAACTTTAAAGTATGAAGAAACAAGTTTACATCCTGGTAAGACCAGAACTGTCACCTCTAAGGGGCGCCAAAGGTCTTGGGTTGATGGGGAGCATAGAGCTCTGTTCTGAGATTTCCACAGTTTATACAGAGCTGCTAGGATGTTGACATATCTTCTTTGGATTTAATCAGTGAAAAACTTTAAACTGATCTAATTTTTGTTAGAAATGAGTCACTCTTATTTCTGAAGGGCTCACGGGTGGGATGTGAACGCTCGCCATGGCTCCCCTTAGTCCTGTACGGGGCTAAAACTGAAATCCACAGGCTCCAACATTTCTAAAACGACATCAAACAACTCTGATATTCCATCTGAGGGAGCGTTTGAAGGTATCTTCAGAAACGTTGACCGCAGAATGGAGCAGCCGTCTATTTCTGTGGCGGTGGTATCAAACAGGTTTCAGTGTAACTGGTTTTACTAGAATCGTCAGGTTTATTACTCTGTTACAGTGAGTCATGATACTTTCAGCTCAAACACACAGACGTTTGGTTTCGGCACGTGTTGCCCGGCCCTATGTGTACCTGGTAGATCTTGTCACACATGAAGGTCTGGCCTCCGAGGATCAGCAGCGTGTGTCCGGCTTTTCGTGGTCGAGCACACGGGCTGGTCACCACGCCGTCGTTCTGGAGGATCTTCTTCTTGCACTGCATGGCCTCCTCGACGATCGACCTGCAGAGGAGACGGACAACATGACCAGAGAGACGGAGACACGTTTGTTTAACGTCCTCGCTGAGAGCTTGGCACGACTCTCCGCCAACGGGCTCACACTGCTCCACTCCCACCGGTCTCACCCAGAGAGCGACTTAGCTCGGATTTGGATGGCGAGCAGGAGGAGCAGATGGAGCAGATCGCAGCGATGGCAGAGAGGAGGATGACAGACAGATCAGCGTGTCTGTCAGTTTAGTTGGCGTGATCGTCGACCGCCGGCGTCTCCTTGGACAGCTGCTCTTTTACAGCAGAGAGTCCAACGCCGCTAAAATCAGCTTCTGAGGAATAACTCAGCCTTTTCATGACTAAACTGCAGAAACGCAGCGGGTTTAGAGCAGGGATGTGCTTTAAAGGGGTTTAACCAGACTGATGTCATCAGCCATCGCAAGAACAAAACAGGAACAGTCGGAGCTACTGCCACAGTTTTCTGCTAGGGTTAGGGTTCTAGAGGGCAGGTTAGGTCTAGGGGGGTTAGGGTTCTAGAGGGCAGGTTAGGTCTAGGGGGGTTAGGGTTCTAGAGGGCAGGTTAGGTCTAGTGGGGTTAGGGTTCTAGAGGGCAGGTTAGGTCTAGGTTAGGGGTCTAGAGGGCCGGTTAGGTCTAGGGGGGTTAGGGTTCTAGAGGGCAGGTTAGGTCTAGGGGGGTTAGGGTTCTAGAGGGCAGGTTAGGTCTAGAGGGGTTGGGGTTCTTGAGGGCAGGGTAGGTCTAGGGGTTAGGGTTCTAGAGGGCAGGTTAGGTCTAGAGGGGTTAGGGTTCTAGAGGGCAGGTTAGGTCTAGGGGGGTTAGGGTACTAGAGGGCAGGTTAGGTCTAGGTGGGTTAGGGTTCTAGAGGGCAGGTTAGGTCTAGGGGTTAGGGTTCTAGAGGGCAGGTTAGGTCTAGGGGTTAGGGTTCTAGAGGGCAGGTTAGGTCTAGAGGGGTTAGGGTTCTAGAGGGCAGGTTAGGTCTAGGGGGGTTAGGGTTCTAGAGGGCAGGTTAGGTCTAGGGGGGTTAGGGTTCTAGAGGGCAGGTTAGGTCTAGGGGGGTTAGGGTTCTAGAGGGCAGGTTAGGTCTAGGGGGGTTAGGGTTCTAGAGGGCAGGTTAGGTCTAGAGGGGTTAGGGTTCTAGAGGGCAGGTTAGGTCTAGGGGGGTTAGGGTTCTAGAGGGCAGGTTAGGTCTAGGGGGGTTAGGGTTCTAGAGGGCAGGTTAGGTCTAGGGGGGTTAGGGTTCTAGAGGGCAGGTTAGGTCTAGAGGGGTTAGGGTTCTAGAGGGCAGGTTAGGTCTAGGGGGGTTAGGGTTCTAGAGGGCAGGTTAGGTCTAGTGGGGTTAGGGTTCTAGAGGGCAGGTTAGGTCTAGGGGGGTTAGGGTTCTAGAGGGCAGGTTAGGTCTAGGGGGGTTTGGGTTCTAGAGGGCAGGTTAGGTCTAGAGGTTAGGGTTCTAGAGGGCAGGTTAGGTCTAGGGGTTAGGGTTCTAGAGGGCAGGTTAGGTAGGGGGTTAGGGTTCTAGAGGGCAGGTTAGGTCTAGGGGGGTTCTAGAGGGCAGGTTAGGTCTAGAGGGGTTAGGGTTCTAGAGGGCAGGTTAGGTCTAGGGGGGTTAGGGTTCTAGAGGGCAGGGTTAGATCTGTAGAGGGTAGGTTAGGTCTAGGGGGGTTAGGGTTCTAGAGGGCAGGTTAGGTCTAGGGGGGTTAGGGTTCTAGAGGGCAGGTTAGGTCTAGGGGGGTTAGGTTTCTGGAGGGCAGGTTAGGTCTAGGGGGGTCAGGGTTCTGGAGGGCAGGTTAGGTCTAGGGGGGTTAGGGTTAGATCTGTGGAGGGCAGGTTAGGTCTAGGGGGGTCAGGGTTCTAGAGGGCAGGGTTAGGTTTGGATGAAAATTAGAACTGTATTTTTTAACGGCAGAGGGAACTTTACTGTTGTTGTTAGAAATGTGTAATGATTTTAAGGAATCAAATAAACAGACTGAAGACCAACACTGTTTAATTCTTGTAATTGTGGTTTATATGTTAGTTGTTTAAATCAATTTTGTCAATTCTTTGGGTTTTTTTTGCAGAAGTTCCTGCTCTATGATCTCTTCTGAGCTCTAAAAAGCATCTTACACTTCTTACCTAATCTATAAACTTAGTAGTAAGTGTTGGTGACCAGCGTGCTAGATTTATCCGTACATTCTCCTGGATGTTGCACTTCAAACATCTCGATGTGCTCTAAAAAAGAGGTAAATAACAAAAACAGAATAGATCTGGAGGGTAAGCAGAGGTTTTGGCGTACCTGCTCCTCTTGTCGGCCATCACTAGCTCCTCACAGGCCACGGCCTCCAGCAGACACTCTGACGGCAGCAGAGCCAGTCTGATCCCTCGCAGAAGCTCTGGTAGGTGATGGCGCCGACCCTCCAGGTCGTACCGAACCCACCGCATCACCGAGTTAAACACCACCTGAAACAGATGACAAGACCGCCGTACGCTTAGAGACATCTGGATTCACAATCACAGTCCGCAATCCAGATTTAGAAAAAGAATGTTAGCCTTTAAAGATTAGGAAACATTCCATCCTTGCCATGGATGAAAACTTTAAGGGATCATATCAAAAGCAGAGAATGGAATGTTTGATAAGCTTTAAGGGATCATATCAAAAGCAGAGAATGGAATGTTTGATAAGCTTTAAGGGATCATATCAAAAGCAGAGAATGGAATGTTTGATAAGCTTTAAGAAATCATATCAAAAGCAGAGAATGGAATGTTTGATAAGCTTTAAGGGATCATATCAAAAGCAGAGAATGGAATGTTTGATAAGCTTTAAGGGATCATATCAAAAGCAGAGAATGGAATGTTTGATAAGCTTTAAGGGATCATGTCATCAAATGTAGAGAATGGAATGTTTGATAAGCTTTAAGGGATCATATCAAAAGCAGAGAATGGAATGTTTGATAAGCTTTAAGGGATCATATCAAAAGCAGAGAATGGAATGTTTGATAAGCTTTAAGGGATCATGTCATCAAATGTAGAGAATGGAATGTTTGATAAGCTTTAAGAAATCATGTCATCAAATGTAGAGAATGGAATGTTTGCTAAGCTTTAATTAATCATGTCATTAAAAGTAGAGAATGGAATGTTGGTGAAGGTGGAGTGTTTTAATATCTCCAGTAGTAGGAATAGTTGCCAACACAAGAGTCAGTCTGAGGGAAAGAATGTTGTTATAATCCCCCTTTGATAATGAGAATGATTGTCACAATTATTTGGTCTGAACTGGGCTTCAGAATATTTCAGCATGAACATAAAACAACCAAAGGGAAAAGTAGAACTATGACTCCACTATAAGGCCAGGTTCCAGCCTTAAAGAAGGAATAAAGGGGATAAAAAGCAGAGATGAGAGGGAGAACCACTCACTTGTTCATCTTCTATCTCCAGTTCATCACTCAGAATCAGCTCCAGCAGTTTGTCTTTATTCAGGCTGTAGAAATCCTCAGACTCTCGGACCTAAACAACAGACAGAACAGAATGGCTGTGAGATGAACATGTTCAGTTTAGTCTAATGCAGGTTTAAGGCCCAGCTCTGCTGCAGAAAATTAACCCTTTATTTAGACTTCTGGCTTCATGATGTCACATTTTAAAGTAAATATATTGCTGATTTAAAGAATTAAACAATATTTCACTCTGGTGAACCATAGAGGAAACACAGCATCAGCAGCCAAATCAATCCTATCACTTCACTAGAGGCTGCAGCTTTCACATGCTCAAACACAAAGTATACTTCATCCATGACTGAGATCCCCTCAACACTATAGCGGCTAAAGAGCGTCATAGAGGACAGGACGCTGCCTCATTGCGCCCACATTCAACACCAGAAACCTCACAGAGGACAGGACGCTGCCTCACAGCGCCCACATTCAACACCAGAAACCACATAGAGGACAGGACGCTGCCTCACTGCGCCCACATTCACCACCAGAAACCACATAGAGGACAGGACGCTGCCTCACTGCGCCCACATTCAACACCAGAAACCACATAGAGGACAGGACGCTGCCTCACTGCGCCCACATTCAACACCAGAAACCACATAGAGGACAGGACGCTGCCTCACTGCGCCCACATTCACCTCCAGAAACCACATAGAGGACAGGACGCTGCCTCACTGCGCCCACATTCACCACCAGAAACCACATAGAGGACAGGACGCTGCCTCACTGCGCCCACATTCAACACCAGAAACCACATAGAGGACAGGACGCTGCCTCACTGCGCCCACATTCACCACCAGAAACCACATAGAGGACAGGACGCTGCCTCACTGCGCCCACATTCACCACCAGAAACCTCACAGAGGACAGGACGCTGCCTCACTGCGCCCACATTCACCACCAAACACAGCTGCTTGATTTTTCACCAGTCCTCAGGGAGTTGGATACTTTTATGTTCAGAGGATGGAGTCATCAGGCCATGCTTCAGCCTCATCCAAGATATCTGGTCACACACCCAGGACTACAGGGAGGCTCTGTGAGGACCAGAGTCCAGACTAGTACTGAGAGTATCTGACGTTCCCTCTAAAGCACACGGTCTGTGTTCTGGCAGTAATAGAGCAGGATCAGAGTGTGGCAGTGTTACCGTCTCGTAGTGCAGCAGACACATCCTCCAGGACAGCTCGTACAGCCTTTTACACTGATGAGCGTCTGACAGCAGCATCATCCCCAGGCAGTTGGACGAGTGCAGGTTCTTCTCTAGAAACTCTGCCGCCGCGTCCCTGATGTCGTGAAACTGCAACATGTCCCCCGCCTCCAGCAGAGACTCGGCGTTCTCCTCATTTATGATGACTCGGGACGAATAGGCGAAGTCCAGCAGGAGCTCCAGGACCTGAGGAGAGGACAGATGGAGTGAGGAGGAGTCATAATGAGGTTCACCAACAGCTCCAGACCAGGAGTTCTAATCTAGACCTGCTGCACAGCCAAAGACTAAAGGCACTCTGCAGTGTCAGTGAAATACTGCAGCTGCCTCAGGATGAGCTCCAGCACTATTCTCACCATACTATGGATTTAAAAAACACATTTAGCTTAGAGGAGAGTCCCCCTGTCTCCACAAGATCCTCCAAGCATGGTTGTAATGACATGAGAGAGAAGTGGTTAAAGAGGCATCATTGACCTTTGAACTCTTGGCAGAAACAATTTTATGAAATAGTAGGTTTTATATGTATATATAACATAAATAGTAGGTCATATATATGTACAGTCATGGACGAAAATGTTGGCACCCCTGGAATTTTTCCACAAAATACACCATTTCTCCCAGAAATTGTTGCAATCAACAAATGTTTTGGTTTACATGTGTTTATTTCCTTTATGTTCATTGGAACAACACAAAAAATCCGAAGGAAAAAGACAACATTGACATAATTTTACACAAAACTCAAAAAATGGGCCGGACAAAATTGTTGGCACCCTCAACTTAATATTCGGTTGCACACCCTTAGGAAAAAAATAACTGGAACCAATCTCTTCCTATAACCATCAACAAGCTTCTTACTCCTCTCAGCTGGAATTTTGGACCACTCTTCTTCTCCAAACTGCTCCAGGTCTCTCAGATTTGAAGGGTGCTTCTTCAACAGCAGTTCTGAGATCTCTCCATAGGTGTTCAATGGGATTTAGATCTGGACTCATTGCTGGCCACTTCAGAACTCTCCAGCTTTGTCTCCAACCATTTCTTGGTGCTTTCTGAGGTATGTTTGGGGTCACTGTCCTGCTGGAACACCCATGACCTCCGACCCAGACCCAGCTTTCTGACACTAGGCCCTACATTGTGGCCCAAAATCTTTTGATAGTCTCCAAATTTCATGATTCCTTGCACACAGTCAAGGCACCCAGTGCCAGAGGCAGCAAAACAACCCCAAAACATCCTTGAAGCTCCTCCATGTTTGACTGTAGGTACTGTGTTCTTTTCTTTGTAGGCCTCATTCTGTTTTCTGTAAACAGTAGAATGACGTGCTTTTCCAAAAAGCTCTACCTTAGTCTCATCTGTCCACTAAATGTTCTCCCAGAAGGATTGAGGCTTACTCAGGTACATTTTAGCAAACTCCAGTCTGGCTTTTTTTTGTCTCTTTGTCAGCAGTGGGGTTCTCCTGGGTCTCCTGCCATAGCGCTTCATCTCATTCAGATGACCACGTATGGTCCCAGCTGACACTTTTGCACCCTGAGTCTGCAGGACAGCCTGAATCTGTGTGGAAGTTGACTGAGGATGTTTATCCACCATTCCAACTATCCTGCGTTGCATTCTTTTGTCAGTTTTTCTCTTCCGTCCACGTCCAGGGAGATTAGCCACAGCTCCATGGTTATAAACTTCTTGATTATATTACACACAGTGGACAAAGGAATCTCAGGATCTCTGGAGATGGTCTTTAACCTTGAGATTGTTCATATTTTTCCACAATTTTGCTTCTTAAGTCCTCAGACAGTTCTGGGCTCTTCTTTCTCCCCTCCATGCTTGGTGTGACACACACAGACACACAACACAAAGGCTGAGTCAACTTTTAGACATTCTAACTGGCTTCAGGTGTGATTTCTAGATTGCAGCACCTGTTACTGCCACAGGTGAGTTTAAATGAGCATCACATGCTGGAAATAAAATGATTTACCCACAGTTTTAAAAGGGGACAGTCATTTTGTCCAGGCCATTTTTGAGTTTTGTGTAAAATAATGTCAATTTTGTCTTTTTCTTTGAATTTTTTCTATTGCTCTAATGCACATAAAGGCAATAAACATGTGTATGCCAAAAACATTTGTAACTGCAACAATATCTGGGAGAAATGGTGAATTTTCTGGAAAAATTCCAGGGGTGCCAATATTTTCATCCATGACTGTATATATAACATATAAATAGTAGGTCATATATACATATATATGTGACATATAAATAGTAGGCTCTAATAGGCAGCTTTGGAGATAATCTAACGTGTTCTTTCTCATGTGTCTCAGTGGTGTTAGATGGTTTTACTGAGGAGGATGAGATCTGTTTCTGGTTGCAGTAAAGAACCAGTGAAATAATAATCAGACATACAGCGCTGTCTAGAGGGCCTGCTCACATGGATCATGCTGACATTGCTCCTATCTGCTTTATTAAAGTCTTTATTTCCAGCTCTGTACAGCAGCTTTAATGCTGGTGTCTGTGTAAACAGCAGCTTTACCTCAGGGTGGATACTGTCTCTGAAGTTAACGTCACTGTCCAGGCTCTCTCTCAGTCCTCCGCTGAACATCGCCTCAAAATATCGACTGCAGGCGGCCAGGACAGCCCTGGAACACAGAGACGGCGTGTCAGTGAAGTAAACGTCTTTAAAGGTCAGAAATGAGACGGCGTCCATGTTAGTGTACCTGTGACACGGGAAGGAGCGGTCGCCGGCCCACAGCGTGACGTCTGTGAACATGCACTGTTTCCTCATGGTGTTCAGGTGAGTCAGGACGCTGTCAGGGTGCGACGGCTTGTGGAACAGCGAGATGTTCATGGAGCCCGTGCTGGTGCGGGATTTTCGATTCTCATGAACAGTCACAGACATGGCCGCGGCGTTTGGCACATCCAGCGAGTCACGGATCGATCCCTCCGACTGTTACACAACGACATAAAAAATAAATTATTGTAAATAACAACAATAACACATTAATAACACAATATTCATAGAAAAAAACAATAATGACATATTAATGACAGGTAACAATGATAATAACAGATGAATAACCATAACAAACAAAAATCCATTATTCACTCCCTGATAATACTAAAACATTAGAAATACAATAAGAACACAATAAAAACACAATTTTCGCTCATTAATATAAACAACTATGTCTAATGTTTATTTGGGGCCAGTATTAGGTGGTAACCGGTTGTTTTTAACATGTCCCCCAGAGACTTTGAGACCATGGAACAGGAAGTGCTAATATTCTAGCTCATCTCTACTATTACAGGATCTGTGTACATGCTGCTGACAGCCGCTCCAGTGTTCTTCAGAGAGACCAGCCTGGTCAGACCAGACCAGTCCAACACTGCAACATAAACCCTAATACTGATACCCAGCTCCTGTTGGTCCACATTCCCATGATGCAACAGTGCTGCCTGTCCTAACACTGAGATCTACAGCTCTGCTACTCTACCAGCTCCCCTCATCAATATATTCATCAGTCTGACCACAGAGGCTCATTACAGCAGAGCAGGAGCATTAGGAGGCACCTAACCACTGAACCTGGGTAAGAACATCTACTGAAAGACTTAAATACACTAGAAATACTATATAAATACATAAATGACTGTATCTGTAAATATCAATCTATATCAAATGTAAATATCAGTCTATATCGGCTGTAAATATCAGTCTGTATCGGCTGTAAATATCAGTCTATATCGGCTCTAAATATCAGTCTGTATCAGCTGTAAATATCAGTCTATATCGGCTCTAAATATCAGTCTGTATCAGCTGTAAATATCAGTCTACATCAGCTGTAAATATCAGTCTATATCAGCTGTAAATATCAGTCTACATCAGCTGTAAATATCAGTCTGTGTCAGCTGTAAATATCAGTCTGTGTCAGCTGTAAATATCAGTCTGTGTCAGCTGTAAATATCAGTCTATATCAGCTGTAAATATCAGTCTATATCAGCTGTAAATATAAGTCTGTATCAGCTGTAAATATCAGTCTATATCGGCTCTAAATATCAGTCTGTATCAGCTGTAAATATCAGTCTATATCGGCTCTAAATATCAGTCTGTATCAGCTGTAAATATCAGTCTGTATCAGCTGTAAATATCAGTCTATATCGGCTCTAAATATCAGTCTGTATCAGCTGTAAATATCAGTCTATATCAGCTGTAAATATCAGTCTATATCGGCTCTAAATGTCAGTCTGTATCAGCTGTAAATATCAGTCTATATCGGCTCTAAATATCAGTCTGTATCAGCTGTTAATATCAGTCTACATCAGCTGTAAATATCAGTCTACATCAGCTGTAAATATCAGTCTATATCAGCTGTAAATATCAGTCTAAATCAGCTTAAAATATCAGTCTACATCAGCTGTAAATATCAGTCTATATCAGCTGTAAATATCAGTCTGTATCAGCTGTAAATATCAGTCTATATCAGCTGTAAATATCAGTCTACATCAGTTGTAAATATCAGTCTGTATCAGCTGTAAATATCAGTCTGTATCAGCTGTAAATATCAGTCTATATCAGCTGTAAATATCAGTCTGTATCAGCTGTAAATATCAGTCTATATCAGCTGTAAATATCAATCTATATCGGCTGTAAATATCAGTCTACATCAGCTGTAAATATCAGTCTAAATCAGCTGTAAATATCAGTCTATATCAGCTGTAAATATCAGTCTGTATCGGCTGTAAATATCAGTCTATATCAGCTGTAAATATCAGTCTACATCAGTTGTAAATATCAGTCTGTATCAGCTGTAAATATCAGTCTGTATCAGCTGTAAATATCAGTCTATATCAGCTGTAAATATCAGTCTATATCAGCTGTAAATATCAATCTATATCGGCTGTAAATATCAGTCTACATCAGCTGTAAATATCAGTCTAAATCAGCTGTAAATATCAGTCTATATCAGCTGTAAATATCAGTCTGTATCGGCTGTAAATATCAGTCTATATCAGCTGTAAATATCAGTCTACATCAGTTGTAAATATCAGTCTGTATCAGCTGTAAATATCAGTCTGTATCAGCTGTAAATATCAGTCTATATCAGCTGTAAATATCAGTCTGTATCAGCTGTAAATATCAGTCTGTATCAGCTGTAAATATCAGTCTATATCAGCTGTAAATATCAATCTATATCGGCTGTAAATATCTGCCTATATCGGCTGTAAATATCAGTCTATATCAGCTGTAAATATCAGTCTATATCAGCTGTAAATATCTGCCTATATCGGCTGTAAATATCAGTCTGTATCAGCTGTAAATATCAGTCTGTATCAGCTGTAAATATCAGTCTATATCGGCTCTAAATATCAGTCTGTATCAGCTGTAAATATCAGTCTGTATCAGGTGTAAATATCAGTCTACATCAGCTTAAAATATCAGTCTACATCAGCTGTAAATGTCAGTCTATATCGGCTCTAAATATCAGTCTGTATCAGCTGTAAATATCAGTCTATATCGGCTCTAAATATCAGTCTGTATCAGCTGTAAATATCAGTCTGTATCAGGTGTAAATATCAGTCTACATCAGCTTAAAATATCAGTCTACATCAGCTGTAAATGTCAGTCTATATCAGCTGTAAATATCAGTCTGTATCAGTTGTAAATATCAGTCTATATCAGCTGTAAATATCAGTCTGTATCAGCTGTAAATATCAGTCTGTATCAGCTGTAAATATCAGTCTGTATCAGCTGTAAATATCAGTCTATATCAGCTGTAAATATCAGTCTGTATCAGCTGTAAATATAAGTCTATATCAGCTGTAAATATCAGTCTATATCAGCTGTAAATATCAATCTATATTGGCTGTAAATATCAGTCTATATCAGCTGTAGATATCAGTCTATATCAGCTGTAAATATCAGTCTCTATCAGTTGTAAACATCAGTCTATATCAGCTGTAAATATCAGTCTACATCAGCTGTAAATGTCAGTCTATATCAGTTGTAAATATCAGTCTGTATCAGCTGTAAATATCAGTCTACATCAGCTGTAAATGTCAGTCTATATCAGCTGTAAATGTCAGTCTAAATCAGCTGTAAATATCAGTCTGTATCAGCTGTAAATATCAGTCTGTATCAGCTGTAAATATCAGTCTATATCAGCTGTAAATATCAGTCTATATCAGCTGTAAATATCAGTCTAAATCAGCTGTAAATATCAGTCTGTATCAGCTGTAAATATCAGTCTGTATCAGCTGTAAATATCAGTCTATATCAGCTGTAAATATCAGTCTATCAGCTGTAAATATCAGTCTGTATCAGCTGTAAATATCAGTCTATATCAGCTGTAAATATCAGTCTATATCAGCTGTAAATATCAGTCTATATCAGCTGTAAATATCAGTCTACATCAGCTGTAAATATCAGTCTATATCAGCTGTAAATATCAGTCTATATCAGCTGTAAATATCAGTCTACATCAGCTGTAAATATCAGTCTGTATCAGCTGTAAATATTAGTCTGTATCAGCTGTAAATATCAGTCTACATCAGCTGTAAATGTCAGTCTATATCAGTTGTAAATATCAGTCTGTATCAGCTGTAAATATCAGTCTATATCAGCTGTAAATATCAGTCTACATCAGCTGTAAATGTCAGTCTATATCAGTTGTAAATATCAGTCTATATCAGCTGTAAATATCAGTCTGTATCAGCTGTAAATATCAGTGTAAATCAGCTGTAAATATCAGTCTGTATCAGCTGTAAATATCAGTCTGTATCAGCTGTAAATATCAGTCTATATCAGCTGTAAATATCAGTCTATATCAGCTGTAAATATCAGTCTATATCAGCTGTAAATATCAGTCTGTATCAGCTGTAAATATCAGTGTAAATCAGCTGTAAATATCAGTCTGTATCAGTTGTAAATATCAGTCTGTATCAGCTGTAAATATCAGTCTATATCAGCTGTAAATATCAGTCTATATCAGCTGTAAATATCAGTCTACATCAGCTGTAAATATCAGTCTGTATCAGCTGTAAATATTAGTCTGTATCAGCTGTAAATATCAGTCTACATCAGCTGTAAATGTCAGTCTATATCAGTTGTAAATATCAGTCTGTATCAGCTGTAAATATCAGTCTATATCAGCTGTAAATATCAGTCTACATCAGCTGTAAATGTCAGTCTATATCAGTTGTAAATATCAGTCTATATCAGCTGTAAATATCAGTCTGTATCAGCTGTAAATATCAGTGTAAATCAGCTGTAAATATCAGTCTGTATCAGTTGTAAATATCAGTCTGTATCAGCTGTAAATATCAGTCTATATCAGCTGTAAATATCAGTCTATATCAGCTGTAAATATCAGTCTATATCAGCTGTAAATATCAGTCTGTATCAGCTGTAAATATCAGTGTAAATCAGCTGTAAATATCAGTCTGTATCAGTTGTAAATATCAGTCTGTATCAGCTGTAAATATCAGTCTATATCAGCTGTAAATATCAGTCTATATCAGCTGTAAATATCAGTCTATATCAGCTGTAAATATCAGTCTATATCAGCTGTAAATGCTAGTCTATAATCAAATAAATAGTACTATCAGACTCTTTTTTAGAGTCCAGCAGTCCGGTAGAAAGAATGAGAGTGTTGAAGTAGAATGAACGGAAATCCACACGGTCTGACACCTGAAAACGCTGAGTCAGCAGTAGCCTTTGTTAATGGTCTATGTGCTGACGTGACGGCCACAGGGTGAACAGGTCAGTGGATCTGAGTTCACCAGAGCAGTCTGGACCCCATCAGTGAGAGGAGACCAACAACAAAGACAAGCAAACAGACAAACCACGCCATGGTGCTGAAGTGCGAGTCAGATGCTCAACACTTAGTGGGCCTGTGTGTGTGTGGGTGTGCGTAGGTGTGTGTGTGTAGAATAGGTGAACTGCATGAGTGTAACTGCAGCTATGCTATAACAGAATCAGTATTATTCCAGAATGTGTGTATTCTAGAACGCTGGTTAAAATGAGCAGCGTGTGAATAAAAGCTGTATGATGTTCAGAGGAGCCACCAAATTAATATCAGAATACACTTTAACAGCAGCTATGACCCAACCCTGTTACCGTGACGACCTCAGTGAGTGCTGGCTCTGAACGCTCACATGGTCATCAAGACTCGTCTGTGACCCACAAACCAGGAAATGTAAACAAGACCCAGTCTGAGTTTAAGTTCAAAGTTCATTCTCCTCCAAACACTGGCCAAAGGTCAGCCAGTGAGCTGCTACAGACGTCTACTGGAAACACACCATACTGGGACATACCATACTGGGAACACACCACACTGGGAACACACCACACTGGAAACACACCACACTGGAAAAACACACCATACTGGGAACACACCACACTGGAAACACACCACACTGGAAACACACCACACTGGAAACACACCACACTGGAAACACACCACACTGGAAACACACCATACTGGGAACACACCATACTGGGAACACACCATACTGGGAACACACCACACTGGGAACACACCACACTGGAAACACACCACACTGGAAACACACCATACTGGGACATACCATACTGGGAACACACCATACTGGGAACACACCACACTGGAAACACACCATACTGGGACATACCATACTGGGAACACACCATACTGGAAACACACCACACTGGAAACACACCACACTGGAAACACACCACACTGGGAACACACCATACTGGGACATACCATACTGGGAACTCACCATACTGGAAACACACCATACTGGGACATACCATACTGGAAACACACCATACTGGGACATACCATACTGGGAACTCACCATACTGGAAACACACCATACTGGGACATACCATACTGGAAACACACCATACTGGGACATACCATACTGGGAACTCACCATACTGGAAACACACCATACTGGGACATACCATACTGGGAACTCACCATACTGGAAACACACCATACTGGGACATACCATACTGGAAACACACCATACTGGGACATACCATACTGGGAACTCACCATACTGGAAACACACCATACTGGGACATACCATACTGGAAACACACCATACTGGGACATACCATACTGGGAACACACCACACTGGGAACACACCACACTGGAAACACACCACACTGGAAAAACACACCATACTGGGAACACACCACACTGGAAACACACCACACTGGAAACACACCACACTGGAAACACACCATACTGGGAACACACCATACTGGGAACACACCACACTGGGAACACACCACACTGGAAACACACCACACTGGAAAAACACACCATACTGGGAACACACCACACTGGAAACACACCACACTGGAAACACACCACACTGGAAACACACCATACTGGGAACACACCATACTGGGAACACACCACACTGGGAACACACCACACTGGAAACACACCACACTGGAAAAACACACCATACTGGGAACACACCACACTGGAAACACACCACACTGGAAACACACCACACTGGAAACACACCATACTGGGAACACACCATACTGGGAACACACCATACTGGGAACACACCACACTGGGAACACACCACACTGGAAACACACCACACTGGAAACACACCATACTGGGACATACCATACTGGGAACACACCATACTGGGAACACACCACACTGGAAACACACCATCCTGGGACATACCATACTGGGAACACACCATACTGGAAACACACCATACTGGAAACACACCACACTGGAAACACACCACACTGGAAACACACCACACTGGGAACACACCATACTGGGACATACCATACTGGGAACTCACCATACTGGAAACACACCATACTGGGACATACCATACTGGAAACACACCATACTGGGACATACCATACTGGAAACACACCATACTGGGACATACCATACTGGAAACACACCATACTGGGAACACACCACACTGGAAACACACCATACTGGGACATACCATACTGGGAACACACCATACTGGGACATACCATACTGGGAACACACCACACTGGAAACACACCATACTGGAAACACACCATGCTGGAAACACACCATACTGGGACATACCATACTGGGAACACACCATACTGGGACATACCATACTGGGAACACACCACACTGGAAACACACCATACTGGGACATACCATACTGGGAACACACCATACTGGGACATACCATACTGGGAACACACCACACTGGAAACACACCATACTGGAAACACACCACACTGGAAACACACCATACTGGGACATACCATACTGGGAACACACCATACTGGGACATACCATACTGGGAACACACCACACTGGAAACACACCATGCTGGAAACACACCATACTGGGACATACCATACTGGGAACACACCACACTGGGGTTGTTTTAGTCTGACTGGTCAAATGTGAGGGAAAGACTGGGTCTCTTTAACCCTGTTAAGGCTGAAATAAATACTCACTACAGCTGATAATGGCTGTTTCATCCCTGCCTCCTCTCTGAGTCTGGGATCAGGATGTTAGTGAGGCTTTAAAGGTCCATCCTCTCTGAGTGTAGTATGTTCCACACACACACACACACACACACACACACAAGCCGACGGCGAGGCCTGCAGCAGCTCACCAGCAGAATATCAACAGAGCGGCTGAATAGACGGGGCCGTGTAAACATGCTGCTAACCGCTAACAGCTAGCATAGCTACACCACTGGAAGTGTTGCCCGGGGCCACGGTGTGTTCACTGACAGGGGGCCAGACTCTAGGACAGACTGACTTTAACTCTTTATTGGACTGAAACACTCACAGGAAGCTCAGCCAATCAGGAGACTTGTAATCAATAGATAGGGAGGTATTGATCTGACAGAGGACGGCTGGTTGCTTCTAAACTGGGAATCATTCTGAGGATTTGTTCAAACTAAGGCTGTGGACAGATATGTAGAAAAATACACACATATATAAACACGTACAAGATGTTTGTGTCTATGTTTCTGATATAAATGTGCCTTTTAGAGTGTGTGTTAGGGCAGGTTCATTCGAACCTGAGAGTAAAAGTTCATATCCGAACTGAAATGAGACGTTCGAAGTCAAAATACACCCTCTATCAGTGCATCATGCAGTCTAAAGTAGTCTGCCATTCGACCCAGCAGAGGGCGCCCTCAGAGAACCTTGTCCGTTTTATGCCCTCTTGACCTCCATTAAGGCTCTCTTTGCTGTGCTATTTTACAATGGAAGGCCTCTGAAGCGACGCAACGGACAATTACGACACCAAAACCTCTTAGAAGCGCTGTGTGGAAGTATTTTGGGTTTTACTGTGTAGGTGAGTTGGGTCGCGGTGTCATCACGTTGTCATATTCTAAATTCGTTCGAAGTTGTTTTTTATAAAAAGTGACAGCCCTAGTGTGTGTGTGTGTGGGTGTGTGTGTGTGTTCAGTTAAACACCTGCAGACCAATCATCCTGATCAGGATCAATAGCATAAATGTCAGTGATGTCAGGATGTGTTCCATTTTTAATCAGTGCAAACATGGATGCGTCCTGACGCCCCGCCACAGCAGAGACAGACAGCAGGGCTCTACCTCCCCTCTGATTGGCCGGCTGACAGCTGATCAATAACTCAGCGAGCTCTGTAAACACACGTGTCAATAAAGGAGACGGGCTGAGAGCAGGGACATTGATCCTGAATGACCCACATCTACCTGAACAGTCCACCTGGACCCATGGGTCCGTCTGTCAGCAGACATTCAAGAGTCAAACCTTTATTGTTCAAGACAAGGGAACAGTGAGGAACCTCCACAGGCAGCATGGAGGACACAGAACACAGCCTGAGGACCCCTCACCTGTATCAGCTACACCTGTGGAGGTTTATGGACCAGGACCGCCAAAACAACCCCACTAAGGAGCAGGACTAGAGAAGAGATGGTCCTGGAACCGTTCACTGATGTGGACCTGAACGCTCAAACAGTCACAGACTTTACAGAGACCTGTGCCCCAGTGGATTCTGGGGATTTAGGTAGACCATGAAAGTCCATCAGACATGAGCATGGGGACACCTGCACCAGGATTAAAACAGGGTCTCTCTGGACCATCCTCTGTCTAAAGTCTACATGGTGGTGCGTTCACTGACCAGGAACTCTCATAGACGCAGCTGTGAGGAGCAGAGATGTGTTTGTGGATCATGAGCACAGACCGTGACCTTTAACCCCCACTCTACTCCCTCCTGACCTTTTCTGTTGAACCAGACTGTTTCTGTCTCTTCACCAAACAACACAACAGAATCAATGCTGGTATTGATTAGCTCTGATTGATCAGGGTGATGTAGATCTGTGATTGATCAGGGTGATGTAGATCTGTGATTGATCAGGGTGATGTAGATCTGTGATTGATCAGGGTGATGTAGATCTGTGATTGATCAGGGTGATGTAGATCTGTGATTGATCAGGGTGATGTAGATCTGTGATTGATCAGGGTGATGTAGATCTGTGATTGATCAGGGTGATGTATATCTGTGATTGATCAGGGTGATGTAGATCTGTGATTGATCAGGGTGATGTATATCTGTGATTGATCAGGGTGATGTATATCTGTGATTGATCAGGGTGATGTAGATCTGTGATTGATCAGGGTGATGTATATCTGTGATTGATCAGGGTGATGTAGATCTGTGATTGATCAGGGTGATGTAGATCTGTGATCAGGGTGATGTAGATCTGTGATTGATCAGGGTGATGTAGATCTGTGATTGATCAGGGTGATGTAGATCTGTGATTGATCAGGGTGATGTAGATCTGTGATTGATCAGGGTGATGTAGATCTGTGATTGATCAGGGTGATGTAGATCTGTGATCAGGGTGATGTAGATCTGTGATCAGGGTAATGTATATCTGTGATTGATCAGGGTGATGTAGATCTGTGATTGATCAGGGTGATGTAGATCTGTGATCAGGGTGATGTAGAGCTGTGATTGATCAGGGTGATGTAGAGCTGTGATCAGGTTGATGTAGATCTGTGATTGATCAGGGTGATGTAGATCTGTGATTGATCAGGGTGATGTAGATCTGTGATTGATCAGGGTGATGTAGATCTGTGATCAGGGTGATGTAGATCTGTGATTGATCAGGGTGATGTAGATCTGTGATCAGGGTGATGTAGATCTGTGATTGATCAGGGTGATGTAGATCTCTGATCAGGGTGATGTAGATCTGTGATCAGGGTGATGTATATCTGTGATTGATCAGGGTGATGTAGATCTGTGATCAGGGTGATGTAGATCTGTAATTGATCAGGGTGATGTAGATCTGTGATTGATCAGGGTGATGTAGATCTTTGATTGATCAGGGTGATGTAGATCTGTGATCAGGGTGATGTAGATCTGTGATCAGGGTGATGTAGATCTGTGATTGATCAGGGTGATGTAGATCTGTGATCAGGGTGATGTAGATCTGTGATCAGGGTGATGTAGATCTGTGATCAGGGTGATGTAGATCTGTAATTGATCAGGGTGATGTAGATCTGTGATTGATCAGGGTGATGTAGATCTGTGATTGATCAGGGTGATGTAGAGCTGTGATTGATCAGGGTGATGTAGATCTGTGATCAGGGTGATGTAGATCTGTGATCAGGGTGATGTATATCTGTGATTGATCAGGGTGATGTAGATCTGTGATCAGGGTGATGTAGATCTGTAATTGATCAGGGTGATGTAGATCTGTGATTGATCAGGGTGATGTAGAGCTGTGATTGATCAGGGTGATGTAGAGCTGTGATTGATCAGGGTGATGTAGATCTGTGATCAGGGTGATGTAGATCTGTGATTGATCAGGGTGATGTAGAGCTGTGATTGATCAGGGTGATGTAGATCTGTGATCAGGGTGATGTAGATCTGTGATCAGGGTGATGTATATCTGTGATTGATCAGGGTGATGTAGATCTGTAATTGATCAGGGTGATGTAGATCTGTGATTGATCAGGGTGATGTAGATCTGTGATTGATCAGGGTGATGTAGATCTGTGATCAGGGTGATGTAGATCTGTAATTGATCAGGGTGATGTAGATCTGTGATTGATCAGGGTGATGTAGATCTGTGATCAGGGTGATGTAGATCTGTGATCAGGGTGATGTAGATCTGTGATCAGGGTGATGTATATCTGTGATTGATCAGGGTGATGTAGATCTGTGATTGATCAGGGTGATGTAGATCTGTGATCAGGGTGATGTAGATCTGTGATCAGGGTGATGTAGATCTGTGATCAGGGTGATGTAGATCTGTGATTGATCAGGGTGATGTAGATCTGTGATCAGGGTGATGTAGATCTGTGATCAGGGTGATGTAGATCTGTGATCAGGGTGATGTATATCTGTGATTGATCAGGGTGATGTAGATCTGTGATCAGGGTGATGTAGATCTGTAATTGATCAGGGTGATGTAGATCTGTGATTGATCAGGGTGATGTAGATCTGTGATTGATCAGGGTGATGTAGATCTGTGATCAGGGTGATGTAGATCTGTAATTGATCAGGGTGATGTAGATCTGTGATTGATCAGGGTGATGTAGAGCTGTGATTGATCAGGGTGATGTAGAGCTGTGATTGATCAGGGTGATGTAGATCTGTGATCAGGGTGATGTAGATCTGTGATTGATCAGGGTGATGTAGAGCTGTGATTGATCAGGGTGATGTAGATCTGTGATCAGGGTGATGTAGATCTGTGATCAGGGTGATGTAGATCTGTGATCAGGGTGATGTATATCTGTGATTGATCAGGGTGATGTAGATCTGTAATTGATCAGGGTGATGTAGATCTGTGATTGATCAGGGTGATGTAGATCTGTGATCAGGGTGATGTAGATCTGTAATTGATCAGGGTGATGTAGATCTGTGATTGATCAGGGTGATGTAGATCTGTGATCAGGGTGATGTAGATCTGTGATCAGGGTGATGTAGATCTGTGATCAGGGTGATGTAGATCTGTGATTGATCAGGGTGATGTAGATCTGTGATCAGGGTGATGTAGATCTGTGATCAGGGTGATGTAGATCTGTGATTGATCAGGGTGATGTAGATCTGTGATTGATCAGGGTGATGTATATCTGTGATTGATCAGGGTGATGTAGATCTGTGATTGATCAGGGTGATGTAGATCTGTGATTGATCAGGGTGATGTAGATCTGTGATCAGGGTGATGTAGATCTGTGATCAGGGTGATGTAGATCTGTGATCAGGGTGATGTAGATCTGTGATTGATCAGGGTGATGTAGATCTGTGATCAGGGTGATGTAGATCTGTGATCAGGGTGATGTAGATCTGTGATTGATCAGGGTGATGTAGATCTGTGATTGATCAGGGTGATGTATATCTGTGATTGATCAGGGTGATGTAGATCTGTGATTGATCAGGGTGATGTAGATCTGTGATTGATCAGGGTGATGTATATCTGTGATTGATCAGGGTGATGTAGATCAGTGATCAGGGTGATGTATATCTGTGATTGATCAGGGTGATGTAGATCAGTGATCAGGGTGATGTATATCTGTGATTGATCAGGGTGATGTAGATCTGTGATCAGGGTGATGTATATCTGTGATTGATCAGGGTGATGTAGATCAGTGATCAGGGTGATGTAGATCTGTGATCAGGGTGATGTAGATCTGTGATCAGGGTGATGTAGATCTGTGATCAGGGTGATGTAGATCTGTGATCAGGGTGATGTATATCTGTGATTGATCAGGGTGATGTAGATCTGTGATCGATGCTGCCATTGTTTTTCTGGACTTTTCCACAGTCTCTTTGTTGTTGAACTCCTAATAGTTCCTAGCTGTTCCCACAGACTTGCTTTAGATCAAACTTTAGTGCCATCAATCTTTGAATAGATTAAATCCCAAAGTTGTTCAATAGGATTCAAATCTGGACTTTGACTTGGCCAGTCCATCAGTTCCAGTGCTCCAGAGTCCTTTTTCTTGGTCCAATAGTCTCTGCTGTCACAGCTCTGAAGTCTGCTTGGGGTCATTGTCTTGTTGGTATATGAACCCACGACCAATCAGATTCAGTCCAGAAGGATCCCATGATGCACTAAGATGTTGTGGTAGTCGTTCTTGTTCATGATCCCGTCCATTTTCACTCATTTGCCCACACCGTATCCACAAGTGGAACCCCATACCATACTGGACTCTCCACCGTGTTTCACTGTGGGTGCATCTGGCATCAAAACCTTCTCCAGCTTTTCTGCAGACATAAACATGACCATGCTGACCCAAGAGTTCAGACTTGGACTGGTCCATCCAGAGTACCTTCCAGTCATCAACAGTCCAGTGTTTGTGGCCTTTCTGGATGTTTGCAGGCCTCAATAATGGCTTCTTAGCAGCGGTTCTTCCCTCTAAGCCTTGTTCCCTCAGTCGTCTGTTTATGGTCATTCTGGAGACTTCCTCAGACTCTGATCTAGAAGATTCATCTGTGCCTGAAGATCAGCAGTGCTCTTCCTTCTGTCTCTAGTACTTCAGATCTTGAGGTGTCTGACATCTGCTTCAGTTAACTTTGGTTTCCTGCCTCTTCCTTGGAGCATTTTGGAAGTACCAGGGTCCGACATTAACGGTTGCCCGAATGCCCGGGGCAACTTCAAAAAGCCGACGGGCAAGCAAAACTTGTAAGGACTTGCCCAATCGGGCAAGCATGACTCTGAGCTTTCCTATTCATTACTTTTATTATTTCCTCTCTCGTTTCTGTTCTACGAAGCCCCCCAGCAGCCAGATCAGTGTGTCACTGCGTCCATTGGCTGAGCGTGTCTGCTGCAGACAGCTGCACAAACTTTAACTAACCTTTATGAAGGTAAACTCTGTCATCAGTAAAGATTCACGGTAGGTCACATCAATAAATCTGTTACCCACATAAAGCTGACAGGCTTTAACTTCCAAATTTAAACGTTGATTATTTTAAATCTGTATTTTATTACCGTCGGAGGCTCTCTGCGGAGGAGCGTGTCTAAGAGAAGAGAGCAGAGGAAGTCCACCGGTGCTCATCTCTTCAGTAAACTCATTCATTGAGCTGTGCTGTCGTTGTTTAATCTGAAGCTTCACATTTCCTCGTTTTAACTGCTGCTGTCTGATGATGCTCTCTCACACCCAGATCTTATGGCAATTATACCGACGCGCGTCATCAACGAGCCTAACACACACGGATCACACGTGTAGATAACGTCATGTCTAGTGAAAGTTGTCCAAACGTGGGTGTTTGATTTGATCTTTATGCACTAATGATCGTAAATATTGTCTAAAGAGCAGAAATATAAAACCAAAGCTCCAGAATGAGGCAGGGTGAAACAATGGAGAGCTGCCGGTGTGAGGCAGGGCTGGTTTCAGTCATTTGGAGGCCCAGGGCAAAGACCAACATGAGGCCCCTCCCCCTTTAACTAAAGAATTAATAATGAGCAGAAAAAAATGAGAAAGCATCTCTTTTATGTTAATAAAGCCACAGAGCTCCAGTAAATGCCCCAGTACTCTCTGAGTTACTCTCTGCTGTTTCATCAGGAGACGTGGAATAAGTAGGCCTGGGCGATACGGCCTGAAATTCACATCACTGTATTTCAACATTAAAAAGAGATCATACTTTTTAATCCAAACTCAAGTGCTATTAACCCCTTAAAACAAGCCTCTGACGGCATACTCAGTTTATCTCCCAGTGCAGGAACACAGAAAACGTTTTATGTTTCTCAGTCTCTCTAGGTTTTCTTCTAACTTCACTCCAAGTTTCACATTTCATCTCTAACCTGATGAGGTGTGTTAAGCTGCTAATGACTTGAACACATTTCCTGGTGGAGGCCTTCACAATAAAAGCGTTTCAGAAAATAACAGCTGCGGACTTTTATTTTGAAGAGCTTGACTGAAGTACTGTGTTTAGCATTGAGTTAGCTTAGCTTAGAAGAGAATACGGCTAGTTTACAGCAGCTTTTCTGACCTCGTTTAACATCGCAGCCTGGATCTTTGACTCACTGTGGACTTAGAAAAGAAAGTCAGAAGTTAAAACAGACTTTTAAACGGTTGTTTATGCCGTAAGCGCTGGGCTCTGACACCAGCCGAAGCAGCTCTTAGCTGACTTAGCTCAGCAGGCAGGCTGGCAGAGACAGCCACTGACTTGATGCGGTACAGCCGTCAGACTTTGAGAGGAAAAAACACGTGTTCATGCCTGCTAACTCACACTGGGGCAGATACGATGACGTCATTAACAAGCGTTATCACGATTGGTCGGTAGAGTCCAAATCTCTACGTGGGCCAAATTTATACAATTTATACCGTCTACCGCATATACCGCTCACCCAACACAGAACTGCAGGAAATGCCTCAATGTGAGATATAAACACCCAGACAGCCAACCATCATTCATCAGTTTCTTTAAAAGCATCTCAGAGCTCAAACTCAGCTCATTCTAGTATCTAAAAAATCTAGTCCAGGTGAACTTTCATACTGGTGTTCGGCCAAAGACTGGTATCTTCAAAATGACCACTTTCAGGGAATGAAAAGTTTACAACTTTTAAAAATGATATAAATCTGATTTATAAAAACAAATGAAAACCATGAAAAGTTAAGATCCAAGGTTTTATCCTGATGTCAGTATAAATAAAATAAATAAATGCTCATTATCAGTGACAGATCGGTTCTTCTGACTCTACTCAGACATTTGTATCCCATTAACCTCATAATTATCCACCAATCCACTCTTTTATTTCATTTAACTACAGATTAACTGATCTATTATCTGCCTTACATTCCTGGTTTGTATTGTGGCTCTCTAAAGTATTTTTTAGACAATGTGGCTCTTTGGCAGAATAAGGTTGAGTACCACTGGTCTAACTTTTACAGGGTGGAACTGTGAAATAGCCCTTTAAAGGGGCACTCTGTAGTTTTGGGGAAGACATTTTTAATCAAACAAGAAAAATCTTAATCTGTTGACTTTCACATGTCAGCAAAATGTCTTCAGTTTCCTGATGTATAAACCAAAGAAACAGAAGAAAAGCACCATTTTATACTTGGTGCATGTGTAGCAGACCCTCCACCTCTCTAGGTTTAAGCCTGATGTATGCTTCTGCATCGCATCCACCGACGCTGTCGCTGACCATTCGAAGTTCTGCGTCGAGGGAACGCGTCGCTCTGCAATTCACCGCCATGACACTAGGGGGGTGTGGCTGTGTGTGTGTGGTTTCAGAGGGGTCACATCCGAGCGGCTGTGTCGCTCTCCGCTGAACTGAATGTCTGTTTTTAATGAAAGAGTGGATGCTTGGGTGTGTGATTACAACCAGTATCGATATTACGTTTGCACAGAAGCACAGTCCAGCAGGTTGAGCTGGACTTTCTGTTGTCCGTCACTCCTTTAAAATCCCGCTGGATCATCCTGACAGAGCGCTTCATACAGCACACGCTGGTCACAGCGCTGAGACAAGCTGGAGACATGGAGAACAACGTTTTAATTCTGTCTCTGTTATGACCTGTGAGCAGGCTACAAATGTACGCCTTTATCTGTTAGGTTTCCATGACTGATATCATGGACACTACGGTGTTAGAGTGAGGTTAGAGAGAGAGAGAGAGAGAATAAAGCAACAGGCGCTGGTCTGAACCATCATTCACCATCTCTCTGTTATATTTCCATGGTTGATATCCACGTGATAAATGAGCAAACTTTGGTGTTTACAGTGAGGTTTCAGTGGAGAGCAAGCGAGGTGGAAGCAGCAGACACACACGAATTTTCACATAGAATCAAACCTGTTACGAAAGAAACGGGACATAAAACATCAGCGGGCATCACTGCAGACGTGATTAGAACAACGTGAAACAGGCTCACTGTGCAGAGGCCTCTGCATGCCGACCTGTGTACTGAGACACCTGCAGCAGCCTCTCTGCGCTGTCAGCACGGAGACCGACGTTGAGAAAAAGCAACTGCTGGAAATGACGTTTTGAGCGGACCAATCACAGCCCTTGCGGTCCGCTTCGCCATGACACGTAGTTAGAATTTTTTGGAAGTGCGCGTCAGGCTACGGCGTAGGGGTCGGCGTTGACGCAGAGGGCTACACGTAGCTACGCCGTCGATGCAACGCAGAAGCGTAAATCAGACTTCAGTGTTTTGCTGACCTCATTGTCCTCTGAGAAGAGCTGGTTTCATCAGTTATGAGAAAAATATTTCTGAGTTTGTATTATTACCTTAGTAGTACTGTAAATATGAAATTCCTGAGCTTGAATTTCTTCAGAAAACAACCTGCTGTGGTTTCACACTGCACTGATCAAAGTTGAATATCATTTTCAGCGGGCTAACACAGCTAATAAAGACAGTTCTCTTTAGAAAGAAGCGTTGACAGGCTCTGGATTTTAGTTCTAATTATGTTGTGAGCAAATGTATGCACTTGACAGCCAGAAAAAGAACCTCCTAGACAGGGCAAGTAGATTTGGGAAGCACTTGCCCTGAAGGGCAATTAGGTAAAAACCTTAGCGTCGGACCCTGAATACCAGTCTGGGCAACTGACTCCAAAGCAGACTTGACCATACTGAGAAGACTTACTGTCTTTCCCTGTCTGTCTCAGAGACCATCCAGCATCATGAAGGGCTTTAATGCCGACTCTTTCATTTTCAGTCAGCTCTCCACGTTTTACCATTTTGAACAGGAATGAGGAATTTCAAACTGAATTCACCCAAATCCGAGCCGGCTCACTGGGCTTCTCTGAGAAGTCAGAAATGAATCAAGCATAACATTCAACCACTAAAACTCATTTTTCTCTTCAGGAATGACAGTAAATAACTATAATATGACATTTTCATCAGAAATATTAATGTGCTTTACTATTTTTTCAGTTTTTTTAATAAATCAGTCAATTTGAAAATTCATGGATAACAATAATGATTCTATTTTAGCATTAAAATATCATTTGGGTTAAAGAGCTTCTACATATTGGTGTATTAACCATTGCAGAAACATAAACAATGATTTTGGTAATTACCAATGCTGTTAATTTATGGCAGCTGTGGCAGAAACCTGACTGTGGTTAGGGTTAGGGTGGGCTAATACATTTGTTAAACTCTGTAGATCTGTGATTGATCTGTAGGTCTAGTGTCTGTAGGTCTAGTGTCTGTAGGTCTAGAGTCTGTAGGTCTAGAGTCTGTAGGTCTAGTGTCTGTAGGTCCAGTGTCTGTAGGTCTAGCTTCTGTAGGTGTAGTGTCTGTAGGTCTAATGTCTGTAGGTCTAGTGTCTGTAGGTCTAATGTCTGTAGGTCTAGAGTCCGTAGGTCTAGTGTCTGTAGGTCTAGAGTCCGTAGGTCTAGAGTCTGTAGGTCTAGAGTCTGTAGGTCTAGAGTCCGTAGGTCTAGAGTCCGTAGGTCTAGAGTCTGTAGGTCTAGAGTCTGTAGGTCTAGTGTCTGTAGGTCCAGTGTCTGTAGGTCTAATGTCTGTAGGTCTAGTGTCTGTAGGTCTAGAGTTCGTAGGTCTAGAGTCCGTAGGTCTAGAGTCCGTAGGTCTAGTGTCCGTAGGTCTAGTGTCTGTAGGTCTAGAGTCCGTAGGTCTAGAGTCTGTAGGTCTAATGTCTGTAGGTCTAGAGTCTGTAGGTCTAGTGTCTGTAGGTCTAGAGTCTGTAGGTCTAGAGTCTGTAGGTCTAGTGTCTGTAGGTCTAGAGTCTGTAGGTCTAGTGTCCGTAGGTCTAGTGTCCGTAGGTCTAGTGTCCGTAGGTCTAGAGTCTGTAGGTCTAGTGTCTGTAGGGCTAGAGTCTGTAGGTCTAGTGTCTGTAGGTCTAGAGTCTGTAGGTCTAGTGTCTGTAGTTCTAGAGTCTGTAGGTCTAGTGTCTGTAGGTCTAGAGTCTGTAGGTCTAGTGTCCGTAGGTCTAGTGTCTGTAGGTCTAGAGTCCGTAGGTCTAGAGTCTGTAGGTCTAGAGTCTGTAGGTCTAGAGTCTGTAGGTCTAGAGTCTGTAGGTCTAATGTCTGTAGGTCTAGTGTCTGTAGGTCTAGAGTCTGTAGGTCTAGCTTCTGTAGGTGTAGTGTCTGTAGGTCTAATGTCTGTAGGTCTAGTGTCTGTAGGTCTAATGTCTGTAGGTCTAGAGTCCGTAGGTCTAGTGTCCGTAGGTCTAGTGTCCGTAGGTCTAGTGTCCGTAGGTCTAGTGTCCGTAGGTCTAGAGTCTGTAGGTCTAGTGTCTGTAGGGCTAGAGTCTGTAGGTCTAGTGTCTGTAGGTCTAGAGTCTGTAGGTCTAGAGTCTGTAGGTCTAGAGTCTGTAGGTCTAGTGTCTGTAGGTCTAGAGTCTGTAGGTCTAGAGTCTGTAGGTCCAGTGTCCGTAGGTCTAGAGTCTGTAGGTCCAGTGTCTGTAGGTCTAGAGTCTGTAGGTCTAGAGTCCGTAGGTCTAGAGTCTGTAGGTCTAGAGTCTGTAGGTCTAGAGTCTGTAGGTCTAGAGTCTGTAGGTCTAGTGTCTGTAGGTCTAGAGTCTGTAGGTCTAGAGTCTGTAGGTCTAGAGTCTGTAGGTCTAGAGTCTGTAGGTCCAGTGTCTGTAGGTCTAGAGTCTGTAGGTCTAGAGTCTGTAGGTCTAGAGTCTGTAGGTCCAGTGTCTGTAGGTCTAGAGTCTGTAGGTCTAGAGTCTGTAGGTCTGCAGGACAGCTGTTGTGATCAGCCTGATCATAATCCACATCAGCCCTGAAAACCTTTATTTGTTGGCCCCTAGTCCATGGTGCAGCGACCCCTGCCGGGGTTTTGATGTGAGACTCGTCTGCACCATGAGTGAAGTTATCCACTGAGACCGGGTCCCTGAGACTTCAGGTGGTCCTGAGGTCATTAAAGCCAGTGTTTCCAGCTGATCCAGGTCTCTACAGCCATGTGAGTCTAAATCCGGATCCTGATGGTCTGGTACATCCCTATGACTCCAGTCCTGTCTCATCCCTTCTTAGAGATGTGGTCTTTTATAACTCTGTCATTTTTATGTTTTAATGTCGGTTCCTTTCAGACGGTTAGGGTTAGGGTCTAGGGTCTAGGGTCCTGTATAACTAGGGTTTAGGGTCAGGGTTAGGGTCAGGGTCTTAGGGTCTAGGGTCCTGTGTACCTAGGGTATAGGGTCAGGGTTAGGGTTAGGATTAGGGTCAGGGTCTTAGGGTCCAGGGTCCTGTGTATCTAGGGTATAGGGTTAGGGTCAGGGTCTTAGGGTCCAGGGTCCTGTGTATCTAGGGTATAGGGTTAGGGTCAGGGTCTTAGGGTCCAGGGTCCTGTGTATCCAGGGTATAGGGTCAGGGTCTTAGGGTTAGGATTAGGGTCAGGGTCTTAGGGTCCAGGGTCCTGTGTAACTAGGGTATAGGGTCAGGGTTAGGGTTAGGATTAGGGTCAGGGTCTTAGGGTCCAGGGTCCTGTGTATCTAGGGTATAGGGTTAGGGTCTTAGGGTCCAGGGTCCTGTGTATCTAGGGTATAGGGTCAGGGTCTTAGGGTCCAGGGTCCTGTGTATCTAGGGTATAGGGTTAGGGTCAGGGTCTTAGGGTCCAGGGTCCTGTGTATCTAGGGTATAGGGTTAGGGTCTTAGGGTCCAGGGTCCTGCGTATCTAGGGTATAGGGTCAGGGTCTTAGGGTCCAGGGTCCTGTGTATCTAGGGTATAGGGTTAGGGTCAGGGTCTTAGGGTCCAGGGTCCTGTGTATCTAGGGTATAGGGTTAGGGTCTTAGGGTCCAGGGTCCTGTGTATCTAGGGTATAGGGTCAGGGTCTAAGGTCCAGGGTCCTGTCTTTCTAGGGTATAGGGTTAGGGTCTTAGGGTCCAGGGTCCTGCGTATCTAGGGTATAGGGTCAGGGTCTTAGGGTCCAGGGTCCTGTGTATCTAGGGTATAGGGTTAGGGTCAGGGTCTTAGGGTCCAGGGTCCTGTGTATCTAGGGTATAGGGTTAGGGTCTTAGGGTCCAGGGTCCTGTGTATCTAGGGTATAGGGTCAGGGTCTTAGGGTCCAGGGTCCTGTCTTTCTAGGGTATAGGGTTAGGGTCTTAGGGTCCAGGGTCCTGCGTATCTAGGGTATAGGGTCAGGGTCTTAGGGTCCAGGGTCCTGTGTATCTAGGGTATAGGGTTAGGGTCAGGGTCTTAGGGTCCAGGGTCCTGTGTATCTAGGGTATAGGGTTAGGGTCTTAGGGTCCAGGGTCCTGCGTATCTAGGGTATAGGGTTAGGGTCTTAGGGTCCAGGGTCCTGCATATCTAGGGTATAGGGTCAGGGTCTTAGGGTCCAGGGTCCTGCGTATCTAGGGTATAGGGTCAGGGTCTTAGGGTCCAGGGTCCTGTGTATCTAGGGTATAGGGTTAGGGTCTTAGGGTCCAGGGTCCTGTGTATCTAGGGTATAGGGTTAGGGTCTTAGGGTCCAGGGTCCTGTGTATCTAGGGTATAGGGTTAGGGTCTTAGGGTCCAGGGTCCTGTGTATCTAGGGTATAGGGTCAGGGTCTTAGGGTCCAGGGTCCTGCGTATCTAGGGTATAGGGTCAGGGTCTTAGGGTCCAGGGTCCTGTGTATCTAGGGTATAGGGTTAGGGTCTTAGGGTCCAGGGTCCTGTGTATCTAGGGTATAGGGTTAGGGTCTTAGGGTCCAGGGTCCTGTGTATCTAGGGTATAGGGTCAGACTTCAATGCTGCTCGGGCTCACATTAGCAGGCTCGGTTTAATACCATTAACTTTTAATGAGATTACTGACATGAGCTAGCTGTAGTTAGCCTCAGAGCTAATAACAGGGAAACTTCCTGTTAGCTCGGTGCTGATGTAAATGTTTAATCTGGTGTTACTGGTATCTGTTTATTCTGTTAAACTGGGTTTAAACCAGTGGTTTTCTCTCATACAGGCTGTCTTTATGGTTTATTTAAACTAGTTACCGAGGCTCGGCTAGCTCCGTGGGTCTGGAACTTCTTCATACTGGCTTTTAGCCGGACCTAGAGGCGGTCACTGGTGTATTTAGACTGGTTTCGGTGGTGTGTACTGGTGTGTACTGGTGTGTGATGGTATGTATGTTAGTTATCTGATCCAGCACCTCCTTACTTCGGTGTTCCGCTGTGATAACTGCCTCTAACTGCCCGTAAAAACACAGAAACGGTGCAGTACTCACGGTAGTGCCGTAGCAGATGTTGAATTAGACCCACAGCCCGCTCCGCTCCGGTTTAAAGGACGAATTCATGGTTTCTCTCTAACAATAGCAGCGGTTCGTCTGCCCCGTCTCTGCCCGTCTGACGGCTTTTACAAGAAAACCTTCAAACGGCTCCGGCAGCCTCCACCAATCACTGCTGACGTAGCCATAACTGACGCCTTTCTGACCAATCACAGGCCGCGATCTCACCCGAAGCTGCTCCTTTAGCCAATACGAGCCAGGTAAGGCGGGACTTAGTGCTCACCGCCTCCACCAACCGTCTTTGATCACTTTAAGCCAAACCTAAGCCGTAGCCAATCAAATGGCAGATCTAGGAGTGGGCGGGACATCTGCAGCCATGTCAACCAATCAGTCAAAGAGGAGAGTTGGTATTAATGGCGGCAACATAACAATAGCACGTTGGCACTGACAGAGAGAGAAGGAATCCAGCATTGTTGTCTCATTTCAACAGTTTCACTCTGAATTAGATTGAAATATTTATCTATATATAACCTATTAAACATATAATATATGTCTATATATCTGACATTTAATTTATTTAAATATTTATCTATATATAACCTATTAAATATATAATATATGTCTATATATCTGACATTTAATTTATTTAAATATTTATCTTTATATAATCTATTAAATATATAATATATGTCTATATATAATATATCTGACATTTAATTTATTTAAACATGAATCTATATATAACCTATTAAATATACGTCTATAAATAATATATCTGACATTTAATTTATTTAAATATTTATCTTTATATAACCTATTAAATATATAATATATGTCTATATATAATATATCTGACATTTAATTTATTTAAACATGAATCTATATATAACCTATTAAATATATGACTATAAATAATATATCTGACATTTAATTTATTTGAATATTTATCTTTATATAACCTATTAAATATATAATATATGTCTATATATAGTATATCTGACATTTAATTTATTTAAACATGAATCTATATATAACCTATTAAATATACGTCTATAAATAATATATCTGACATTTAATTTATTTAAATATTTACCTTTATATAACCTATTAAATATATAATATATGTCTATATACAATATATCTGAGATTTTATTTGATCAAACATTAAAACCAGAGCTGATTTAAAGCCAGTGTTCTATTATGATCAGTTAGGGGGAAATTAAGTAACAGCGCCCCCTGCTGTGTGAAATGTAATACATCAATGCTTTGTGCAGTCTCAGTAGTTTAGAGCAGCGGTTCACTACCTGGGGTCCAGCACCTCTAGGGGGCCGCCAAAGACCTGGGCTGGGACCCTGTCTGCTCTGAGGATGTCAAAATTAGATGTACATATATATATATTTCTTTAAACTAGTGTTACTCAACCCTCCTCAGCCAAAGAGCTGAATTGTTAATAAAATACTTTTACAAGAGCCACAATCTAAGAGGTGAAAGGTGAAACGGTCAGAGAGCAAAAATGGGCTCAAAGCTGTAAACTGAGTAAAACTGGTCAAAAAAGGGTAAATGGGGCAAAAGTTGCACATAAGGGCGATGGAAATACAAAGAGAAATAAAAAAGGACAGTTGAAGCCAACTGTATACGTGTGGGATCACACGGATTAAAGGGACTGGCTAGGGACCATTTCTGAGGTCAAAGGTTCCTTTTCTAGGTTTTCTGGGGAAAAAAAATTTGAACTGAAGAAAACAAAAGGGCCACGAATCCTGACAATGGAGCCACAATACCTCACAAAACAGCCACAAAGCCTGACTACAGTACCACAAATCCTCACAAAAGAGCCAGCACTCCTGACTACAGAGCCATAACTCCTGACTACAGTGCCACAAATCCTTCATACAGAGCCACAACTCCTGACTACAGAGCCACAAATCTTGACTACAGAGCCACAAATCCTGACTACAGAGCCAGCACTCCTAACGACAGAGCCATAACTCCTGACTACAGTGCCACAAATCCTTCATACAGAGCCAAAAATCCTGACTACAGAGCCACAGCTCCTGACTACAGAGCCACAAAGCCTGACTACAGAGCCACAAATCCTGACTACAGAGCCACAAATCCTGAATACAGAGCCACAACTCCTGACAACAGAGCCACAACTCCTGACTACAGTGCCACAAATCCTTCATACAGAGCCACAACTCCTGACTACAGAGCCACAACTCCTGACTACAGAGCCACAAATCCTGACAAAAGAGCCACAAAGCCTGAATACAGAGCCACAAATCCTGACTACAGTGCCACAAATCCTGACTACAGAGCCACAAATCCTGACTACAGTGCCACAAATCCTTCATACAGAGCCACAAATCCTTCATACAGAGCCACAACTCCTGACTACAGAGCCACAAAGCCTGACTACAGAGCCACAAAGCCTGACTACAGAGCCACAAATCCTGTCTACAGAGTCACAAATCCTAACAACACAGCCACAACTCCTGACTATAGAGCCACAAAGCCTGACTACAGAGCCACAAATCCTGACTACAGAGCCGCAACTCCTCAAAAAAGAGCCACAAATCCTGACTACAGAGCCACAACTCCTGACTATAGAGCCACAAAGCCTGACTAAAGAGCCACAAATCCTGACTACAGAGCCGCAACTCCTCAAAAAAGAGCCAAAAATCCTCACAAAAGAGCCACAAATCCTGACTACAGAGCCCCAAATCCTGACTACAGAGCCATAAATCCTGACTACATAGCCACAAATCCTGACAACAGAGCCACAAATCCTGACTACAGAGCCACAAAGCCTGACTAAAGAGCCACAAATCCTCAGAAAAGAGCCACAAGTCCTGACTATGGAGCCACAAATCCTGACTGCAGAGCCACAAATCCTGACTACAGAGCCCCAAATCCTGACAACAGAGCCACAAATCCTGACTACAGAGCCACAAATCCTCACAAAAGAGCCACAAATCCTGACTACAGAGCCACAAATCCTGACAACAGAGCCACAAATCCTGACTACAGAGCCACAAATCCTCACAAAAAAGCCACAAATCCTGACTACAGAGCCACAAATCCTGACTACAGAGCCACAAATCCTCACAAAACAGCCACAAATTCTGACTACAGAGCCACAAATCCTGACAACAGAGCCACAAATCCTGACTACAGAGCCACAAATTCTCACAAAACAGTCACAAATTCTGACTACAGAGCCACAAAGCCTGACTAAAGAGCCACATATCCTGACTACAGAGCCACAAATCCTCACAAAGGAGCCACAAATCCTGACTACAGAGCCACAAATCCTGACTATAGAGCCACAAAGCCTGACTAAAGAGCCACAAATCCTGACTACAGAGCCGCAACTCCTCAAAAAAGAGCCACAAATCCTCACAAAAGAGCCACAAATCCTGACTACAGAGCCCCAAATCCTGACTACAGAGCCATAAATCCTGACTACATAGCCACAAATCCTGACAACAGAGCCACAAATCCTGACTACAGAGCCACAAAGCCTGACTAAAGAGCCACAAATCCTCAGAAAAGAGCCACAAGTCCTGACTATGGAGCCACAAATCCTGACTGCAGAGCCACAAATCCTGACTACAGAGCCCCAAATCCTGACAACAGAGCCACAAATCCTGACTACAGAGCCACAAACCCTCACAAAAGAGCCACAAATCCTGACTACAGAGCCACAAATCCTGACAACAGAGCCACAAATCCTGACTACAGAGCCACAAATCCTCACAAAAAAGCCACAAATCCTGACTACAGAGCCACAAATCCTGACTACAGAGCCACAAATCCTCACAAAACAGCCACAAATTCTGACTACAGAGCCACAAATCCTGACAACAGAGCCACAAATCCTGACTACAGAGCCACAAATTCTCACAAAACAGTCACAAATTCTGACTACAGAGCCACAAAGCCTGACTAAAGAGCCACAAATCCTGACTACAGAGCCACAAATCCTCACAAAGGAGCCACAAATCCTGACTACAGAGCCACAAATCCTGACTACAGAGCCACAAATCCTGAAAAAAGAGCCACAAATCCTGACTACAGAGCCACAAATCCTCACAAAAGAGCAACAAATCCTGACTACAGAGCCACAAGTCCTCACAAAAGAGCCACAAATCCTGACTACAGAGCCACAAATCCTGACTACAGAGCCACAAGTCCTCACAAACGAGCCACAAATTCTGACTACAGAGCCACAAATCCTGACTACGGAGCCACAAAGCCTGACTACAGAGCCACAAATCCTGACTACAGAGCCAGAAATCCTAACAACATAGCCACAAATTCTGACTACAGAGCCACAAATCCTGACTACAGAGCCACAGATCCTGACTACAGAGCCACAAATCCTGACTACAGAGTCACAAATCCTGACTACAGAGCCAATCATCCTGTCTACAGAGCAACAAATCCTGACTACAGAGCCACAAATCCTCAAAAAAGAGCCACAAATCCTCACAAAAGAGCCACAGATCCTGACTACAGAGCCACAAATCCTTACTACAGAGCCACAAATCCTGACTACAGAGCCACAACTCCTGACTACAGAGCCACAACTCCTGACTACAGAGCCACAACTCCTGACTACAGAGCCACAAAGCCTGAATACAGAGCCACAAATCCTGACTACAGTGCCACAAATCCTGACTACAGAGCCACAAATCCTGACTACAGTGCCACAAATCCTTCATACAGAGCCACAAATCCTTCATACAGAGCCACAACTCCTGACTACAGAGCCACAAAGCCTGACTACAGAGCCACAAAGCCTGACTACAGAGCCACAAATCCTGTCTACAGAGTCACAAATCCTAACAACACAGCCACAACTCCTGACTATAGAGCCACAAAGCCTGACTAAAGAGCCACAAATCCTGACTACAGAGCCGCAACTCCTCAAAAAAGAGCCACAAATCCTGACTACAGAGCCACAACTCCTGACTATAGAGCCACAAAGCCTGACTAAAGAGCCACAAATCCTGACTACAGAGCCGCAACTCCTCAAAAAAGAGCCACAAATCCTCACAAAAGAGCCACAAATCCTGACTACAGAGCCCCAAATCCTGACTACAGAGCCATAAATCCTGACTACATAGCCACAAATCCTGACAACAGAGCCACAAATCCTGACTACAGAGCCACAAAGCCTGACTAAAGAGCCACAAATCCTCAGAAAAGAGCCACAAGTCCTGACTATGGAGCCACAAATCCTGACTGCAGAGCCACAAATCCTGACTACAGAGCCCCAAATCCTGACAACAGAGCCACAAATCCTGACTACAGAGCCACAAACCCTCACAAAAGAGCCACAAATCCTGACTACAGAGCCACAAATCCTGACAACAGAGCCACAAATCCTGACTACAGAGCCACAAATCCTCACAAAAAAGCCACAAATCCTGACTACAGAGCCACAAATCCTGACTACAGAGCCACAAATCCTCAAAAAACAGCCACAAATTCTGACTACAGAGCCACAAATCCTGACAACAGAGCCACAAATCCTGACTACAGAGCCACAAATCCTCAAAAAACAGCCACAAATTCTGACTACAGAGCCACAAATCCTGACAACAGAGCCACAAATCCTGACTACAGAGCCACAAATTCTCACAAAACAGTCACAAATTCTGACTACAGAGCCACAAAGCCTGACTAAAGAGCCACAAATCCTGACTACAGAGCCACAAATCCTCACAAAGGAGCCACAAATCCTGACTACAGAGCCACAAATCCTGACTACAGAGCCACAAATCCTGAAAAAAGAGCCACAAATCCTGACTACAGAGCCACAAATCCTCACAAAAGAGCAACAAATCCTGACTACAGAGCCACAAGTCCTCACAAAAGAGCCACAAATCCTGACTACAGAGCCACAAATCCTGACTACAGAGCCACAAGTCCTCACAAACGAGCCACAAATTCTGACTACAGAGCCACAAATCCTGACTACGGAGCCACAAAGCCTGACTACAGAGCCACAAATCCTGACTACAGAGCCAGAAATCCTAACAACATAGCCACAAATTCTGACTACAGAGACACAAATCCTGACTACAGAGCCACAGATCCTGACTACAGAGCCACAAATCCTGACTACAGAGTCACAAATCCTGACTACAGAGCCAAACATCCTGTCTACAGAGCAACAAATCCTGACTACAGAGCCACAAATCCTGACTAAAGAGCCACAAATCCTCACAAAAGAGCCACAAATCCTGACTACAGAGCCACAAATCCTTACTACAGAGCCACAAATCCTGACTACAGAGCCACAAATCCTGACTACAGAGCCACAAATCCTCACAAAAGAGCCACAAATCCTGACTACAGAGCCACAAATCCTGACTACAGAGCCACAAATCCTGAATACAGAGCCACAAATCCTGAAAACAGAGCCAAAAATCCCCACAAAAGAGCCACAAATCCTCACAAAAGAGCCACAAATCCTGTCTACAGAGCAACAAATCCTGACTACAGAGACCCAAATCCTGACTACAGAGCCACAAATCCTGACTACAGAGCCACAAATCCTGTCTACAGAGCAACAAATCCTGACTACAGAGCCACAAATCCTGAATACAGAGCCACAAATCCTCACAAAAGAGCCAAATATCCTCACAAAAAAGCCACAAATCCTGACAACAGAGCCGCAAATCCTGACTACAGAGCCACAAATCCTGACTACAGAGCCACAAATCCTCACAAAGAGCGCCAAATCCTGACTACAGAGCCACAAATCCTGACTACAGAGCCACAAATCCTGACTACAGAGACACAAATCCTGACTATAGAGCCACAAATCCTGACTACGGAGCCACAACTCCTGACTATAGAGCCACAAATCCTGACTACAGAGCCACAAATCCTGAATACAGAGCCACAAATCCTGACTACAGAGCCACAAATCCTCACAAAAGAGCCAAAAATCCTCACAAAAAAGCCACAAATCCTGACAACAGAGCCACAAATCCTGACTACAGAGCCACAAATCCTCACAAAAGAGCCCCAAATCCTGAACACAGAGCCACAAATCCTGACTACAGAGCCACAAATCCTGACTACAGAGCCACAAATCCTCACAAAGAGCGCCAAATCCTGACTACAGAGCCACAAATCCTGACTACAGAGCCACAAATCCTGACTATAGAGCCACAAATCCTGACTATGGAGCCACAACTCCTGACTATAGAGCCACAAATCCTGACTACAAAGCCACAAAGCCTGACTACAGAGCCACAAATCCTCAAAAAACAGCCACAAATCCTCACAAAAGAGCCACAAATCCTCACTACAGAGCAACAACTCCTGTCTACAGAGCAACAAATCCTGACTACAGAGCCACAAATCCTGAATACAGAGCCAAAAATCCTGACTACCGAGCCACAAATCCTGAATACAGAGCCACAAATCCTGACTACAGAGCCACAAATCCTGAAAACAGAGCCAAAAATCCTCACAAAAGAGCCACAAATCCTCACAAAAGAGCCACAAATCCTGTCTACAGAGCAACAAATCCTGACTACAGAGCCACAAATCCTGACAACAGAGCCACAAATCCTGACTACAGAGCCACAAATCCTGTCTACAGAGCCACAAATCCTGACTACAGAGCCACAAATCCTGAATACAGAGCCACAAATCCTGACTACAGAGCCACAAATCATCACAAAAGAGCCAAATATCCTCACAAAAAAGCCACAAATCCTGACAACAGAGCCACAAATCCTGACTACAGAGCCACAAATCCTCACAAAAGAGCCCCAAATCCTGAACACAGAGCCGCAAATCCTGACTATAGAGCCCCAAATCCTGACTACAGAGCCACAAATCCTCACAAAGAGCGCCAAATCCTGACTACAGAGCCACAAATCCTGACTACAGAGCCACAAATCCTGACTACAGAGACGAAAAAACCTGACTATAGAGCCACAAATCCTGACTACGGAGCCACAACTCCTGACTATAGAGCCACAAATCCTGACTACAGAGCCACAAATCCTGAATACAGAGCCACAAATCCTGACTACAGAGCCACAAATCCTCACAAAAGAGCCAAAAATCCTCACAAAAAAGCCACAAATCCTGACAACAGAGCCACAAATCCTGACTACAGAGCCACAAATCCTCACAAAAGAGCCACAAATCATGAACACAGAGCCACAAATCCTGACTACAGAGCCCCAAATCCTGACTACAGAGCCACAAATCCTCACAAAGAGCGCCAAATCCTGACTACAGAGCCACAAATCCTGATTACAGAGCCACAAATCCTGACTACAGAGCCCCAAATCCTGACTATAGAGCCACAAATCCTGACTACGGAGCCACAACTCCTGACTATAGAGCCACAAATCCTGACTACAAAGCCACAAATCCTGACTACAGAGCCACAAATCCTCAAAAAAGAGCCACAAATCCTCACAAAAGAGCCACAAATCCTGACTACAGAGCCACAAATCCTGACTACAGAACCACAAATCCTGACTAGAGAGCCACAAATCCTGACTATGGAGCCACAAATCCTGACTACAGAGCCAAAAATCCTGACTACAGAGCCACAAATCCTGACAAAAGAGCCACAAATCCTCAAAAAACAGCCACAAATACTCACAAAAGAGCCACAAATCCTCACTACAGAGCCACAACTCCTGTCTACAGAGCAACAAATCCTGACTACAGAGCCACAAATCCTGAATACAGAGCCACAAATCCTGACTACAGAGCCACAAATCCTGACTACAGAGCCACAAATCCTGACTACAGAGCCACAAATCCTGACTACAGAGCCACAAATCCTGACAACAGAGCCACAAATCCTGACTACAGAGCCACAAATCCTCACAAAAGAGCCACAAATCCTGACTACAGAGCCACAAATCCTGACAACAGAGCCCCAAATCCTGACTACAGAGCCCCAAATCCTGACTACAGAGCCACAATTCCTGACTATGGAGCCACAAATCCTGACTACAGAGCCACAAATCCTGACTACAGAGCCACAAATCCTGAATACAGAGCCACAAATCCTCACAAAAGAGCCAAAAATCCTCACAAAAAAGCCACAAATCCTGACAACAGAGCCACAAATCCTGACTACAGAGCCCCAAATCCTCACAAAAGAGCCCCAAATCCTGAACACAGAGCCACAAATCCTGACTACAGAGCCACAAATCCTCACAAAGAGCGCCAAACCCTGACTACAGAGCCACAAATCCTGACTACAGAGCCACAAATCCTGACTACAGAGACACAAATCCTGACTATAGAGCCACAAATCCTGACTATGGAGCCACAACTCCTGACTATAGAGCCACAAATTCTGACTACAAAGCCACAAATCCTGACTACAGAGCCACAAATCCTGACTACAGAGCCACAAATCCTCACAAAACAGCCACAAATCCTCACAAAACAGCCACAAATCCTCACAAAACAGCCACAAATCCTCACAAAACAGCCACAAATCCTGACAACGGAGCCACGAATCCTGAATACAGAGCCCCAAATCCTGAATACAGAGCCACAAATCCTCACAAAAGAGCCACAAATCCTGACTACAGAGCCACAAATCCTGACTACAGAGCCACAAATCCTGACAAAAGAGCCACAAATCCTGAAAAAAGAGCCACAAATCCTGACTACAGAGCCACAAATCCTGAATACAGAGCCACAAATCCTGACTACAGAGCCACAAATCCTGACTACAGAGCCACAACTCCTCACAAAACAGCCACAAATCCTCACAAAAGAGCCACAAATCCTGACTACAGAGCCACAAATCCTGACTACAGAGCCACAAATCCTGACAAAAGAGCCACAAATCCTGAAAAAAGAGCCACAAATCCTGACTACAGAGCCACAAATCCTGAATACAGAGCCACAAATCCTGTCTACAGAGCAACAAATCCTGACTACAGAGCCACAAATCCTGAATACAGAGCCACAAATCCTCACAAAAGAGCCAAATATCCTCACAAAAAAGCCACAAATCCTGACAACAGAGCCACAAATCCTGACTACAGAGCCACAAATCCTCACAAAAGAGCCCCAAATCCTGAACACAGAGCCGCAAATCCTGACTACAGAGCCACAAATCCTGACTACAGAGCCACAAATCCTCACAAAGAGCGCCAAATCCTGACTACAGAGCCACAAATCCTGACTACAGAGCCACAAATCCTGACTACAGAGCCACAAATCCTGACTACAGAGCCACAAATCCTGACTACAGAGACACAAATCCTGACTATAGAGCCACAAATCCTGACTACGGAGCCACAACTCCTGACTATAGAGCCACAAATCCTGACTACAGAGCCACAAATCCTGAATACAGAGCCACAAATCCTGACTACAGAGCCACAAATCCTCACAAAAGAGCCAAAAATCCTCACAAAAAAGCCACAAATCCTGACAACAGAGCCACAAATCCTGACTACAGAGCCACAAATCCTCACAAAAGAGCCCCAAATCCTGAACACAGAGCCACAAATCCTGACTACAGAGCCCCAAATCCTGACTACAGAGCCACAAATCCTCACAAAGAGCGCCAAATCCTGACTACAGAGCCACAAATCCTGACTACAGAGCCACAAATCCTGACTATAGAGCCACAAATCCTGACTATGGAGCCACAACTCCTGACTATAGAGCCACAAATCCTGACTACAAAGCCACAAATCCTGACTACAGAGCCACAAATCCTCAAAAAACAGCCACAAATCCTCACAAAAGAGCCACAAATCCTCACTACAGAGCAACAACTCCTGTCTACAGAGCAACAAATCCTGACTACAGAGCCACAAATCCTGAATACAGAGCCAAAAATCCTGACTACAGAGCCACAAATCCTGACTATGGAGCCACAAATCCTGACTACAGAGCCAAAAATCCTGACTACCGAGCCACAAATCCTGAATACAGAGCCACAAATCCTGACTACAGAGCCACAAATCCTGAAAACAGAGCCAAAAATCCTCACAAAAGAGCCACAAATCCTCACAAAAGAGCCACAAATCCTGTCTACAGAGCAACAAATCCTGACTACAGAGCCACAAATCCTGACAACAGAGCCACAAATCCTGACTACAGAGCCACAAATCCTGTCTACAGAGCAACAAATCCTGACTACAGAGCCACAAATCCTGAATACAGAGCCACAAATCCTGACTACAGAGCCACAAATCATCACAAAAGAGCCAAATATCCTCACAAAAAAGCCACAAATCCTCACAAAACAGCCACAAATCCTGACTACAGAGCCACAAATCCTCACAAAAGAGCCCCAAATCCTGAACACAGAGCCGCAAATCCTGACTATAGAGCCCCAAATCCTGACTACAGAGCCACAAATCCTCACAAAGAGCGCCAAATCCTGACTACAGAGCCACAAATCCTGACTACAGAGCCACAAATCCTGACTACAGAGACGAAAAAACCTGACTATAGAGCCACAAATCCTGACTACGGAGCCACAACTCCTGACTATAGAGCCACAAATCCTGACTACAGAGCCACAAATCCTGAATACAGAGCCACAAATCCTGACTACAGAGCCACAAATCCTCACAAAAGAGCCAAAAATCCTCACAAAAAAGCCACAAATCCTGACAACAGAGCCACAAATCCTGACTACAGAGCCACAAATCCTCACAAAAGAGCCACAAATCCTGAACACAGAGCCACAAATCCTGACTACAGAGCCCCAAATCCTGACTACAGAGCCACAAATCCTCACAAAGAGCGCCAAATCCTGACTACAGAGCCACAAATCCTGATTACAGAGCCACAAATCCTGACTACAGAGCCCCAAATCCTGACTATAGAGCCACAAATCCTGACTACGGAGCCACAACTCCTGACTATAGAGCCACAAATCCTGACTACAAAGCCACAAATCCTGACTACAGAGCCACAAATCCTCAAAAAAGAGCCACAAATCCTCACAAAAGAGCCACAAATCCTGACTACAGAGCCACAAATCCTGACTACAGAACCACAAATCCTGACTAGAGAGCCACAAATCCTGACTATGGAGCCACAAATCCTGACTACAGAGCCAAAAATCCTGACTACAGAGCCCCAAATCCTGACAAAAGAGCCACAAATCCTCAAAAAACAGCCACAAATCCTCACAAAAGAGCCACAAATCCTCACTACAGAGCAACAACTCCTGTCTACAGAGCAACAAATCCTGACTACAGAGCCACAAATCCTGAATACAGAGCCACAAATCCTGACTACAGAGCCACAAATCCTGACTATGGAGCCACAAATCCTGACTACAGAGCCAAAAATCCTGACTACCGAGCCACAAATCCTGACAACAGAGCCACAAATCCTGACTACAGAGCCACAAATCCTCACAAAAGAGCCACAAATCCTGACTACAGAGCCACAAATCCTGACTACAGAGCCCAATTTCCTGACTACAGAGCCCCAAATCCTGACTACAGAGCCACAAATCCTGACTATGGAGCCACAAATCCTGACTACAGAGCCACAAATCCTGACTACAGAGCCACAAATCCTGAATACAGAGCCACAAATCCTCACAAAAGAGCCAAAAATCCTCACAAAAAAGCCACAAATCCTGACAACAGAGCCACAAATCCTGACTACAGAGCCCCAAATCCTCACAAAAGAGCCCCAAATCCTGAACACAGAGCCACAAATCCTGACTACAGAGCCACAAATCCTCACAAAGAGCGCCAAACCCTGACTACAGAGCCACAAATCCTGACTACAGAGCCACAAATCCTGACTACAGAGACACAAATCCTGACTATAGAGCCACAAATCCTGACTATGGAGCCACAACTCCTGACTATAGAGCCACAAATTCTGACTACAAAGCCACAAATCCTGACTACAGAGCCACAAATCCTGACTACAGAGCCACAAATCCTCACAAAACAGCCACAAATCCTCACAAAACAGCCACAAATCCTCACAAAACAGCCACAAATCCTGACAACGGAGCCACGAATCCTGAATACAGAGCAACAAATCCTGAATACAGAGCCACAAATCCTCACAAAAGAGCCACAAATCCTGACTACAGAGCCACAAATCCTGACTACAGAGCCACAAATCCTGACAAAAGAGCCACAAATCCTGAAAAAAGAGCCACAAATCCTGACTACAGAGCCACAAATCCTGAATACAGAGCCACAAATCCTGACTACAGAGCCACAAATCCTGACTACAGAGCCACAACTCCTCACAAAACAGCCACAAATCCTCACAAAACAGCCACAAATCCTGACTACAGAGCCACAAATCCTGACTACAGAGCCACAAATCCTGACAAAAGAGCCACAAATCCTGAAAAAAGAGCCACAAATCCTGACTACAGAGCCACAAATCCTGAATACAGAGCCACAAATCCTGACTACAGAGCCACAAATCCTGACTACAGAGCCACAAATCCTGACTACAGAGCCACAAATCCTGACTACAGAGCCACAACTCCTCACAAAACAGCCACAAATCCTCACAAAACAGCCACAAATCCTGACTACAGAGCCACAAATCCTGACTACAGAGCCACAAATCCTGACAAAAGAGCCACAAATCCTGAAAAAAGAGCCACAAATCCTGACTACAGAGCCACAAATCCTGAATACAGAGCCACAAATCCTGACTACAGAGCCACAAATCCTGACTACAGAGCCACAAATCCTGACTACAGAGCCGCAAATCCTGACTACAGAGCCACAAATCCTGACTACAGAGCCACAAATCCTGACTACAGAGCCGCAAATCCTGACTACAGAGCCACAAATCCTGACTACAGAGCCATGTGTCGAGTATCACTGTTTAAACCAGGGGTAATTAAATCCTTCTCAGTGAAAGGTCAAAAATCAATTGGTGGGGGGGGTGGGCAATGCTAAACATTCATGTTGCAGTGCATGAAATTAAATATGCCTACAGCATAATTGTGCAGAATAATAACTGAAAGTAATTTTAAAAATGAATAACACTATGCTTTATTGTGTTGCGCAGCATGAAATAACTGAACATCCATATGGCACACAGCTTTGAAATCAATTTCAGTAAAAAAGTTCTCATGTTCCCAACTATTTCTAAACTTCCTCTTATCAGTGTGCCACTGCCTCCCACGCTCCATCTCTGCCATGACCCCAGCTTGACCCCGGCATCTTCTCACTGACTCCTCTCTGGTCACGGGCTTCCAGGGCCCCGTTCCTCGTACGTGGTTCAAATAATCAGAGCTAATGTCCTTTTAGCCTGATTCAATTAACATGATATTGAAGGCTGGCTAAGTCCGTCCCTCCACGGCTGAATCGCGTTAAATCAGTGTCGCTAATTGGAACCAGACATGAGTGATCAGGACACTTGCACGTGCCCGTTTGCCACAAACCGCAATCCTACACAAGTTTGAGTGACAGTAAGTGCGGCTGCGCTGGGTTAAGCTTGCTAAGCAGACGGATACGCCCATTTCCTTGTTTTTCACTGATGTGTGAAACAAATCCATCTGTCAGGTGAGCTGGGTAGTATTGGCGATGTATGGCCCTATCAGCTGTTGCAAATAAATAATGCCTTGGCGACTGAAACAGTAACGCTCACACACAGAATCAGTGGTGGATGGTAAAGGGTCTTGGCGAGCTCGGATCAGTCTTTCCCTGGGAAATGATTAGGATTGCTCCTATGGACTTGGTCTCTCAGGAAGGGAGCTTCCTCCTTTTTTCTTTGGGGGGTGTGTCTTAGGATCCGGCTTCTTGAAATAAACCTGCCCTGGAGCAGGTTTAAGTTTACTGATCTGTTGCTATAGTGATTTAGCTTAACCTGCCTCGAAGCCTGACATGACTTCAGGTTATCCTGAAGTTATCCAGCTAACTGAGTTAGCCAGGTATGAGGAACGGGGCCCGGATCTGAGCTGACGGGAGCTCAACAGCGCCACCCTACCCCCAATGTAACACAATGATAATTTGTGGTCAGGAGAGGAAGCGCAACAATAAATAAATGTTGAAATAAATATTCAGACTGCTAGCAGTGGCTAGTCTCAGATATTCTAAGTTTAGTTTCAGGTAGATTCACAACATTCAAGGGAAAATTCATGAGTCTTTGAACTCGAGGGTTCTGAGTTTCATCTTGAAACTAAATCTTCTTAACGATAGTCTTTCTGGTCCTAACAGAATCCGGATCATGGACGTTCAGACGTAGATCTTTGGTCAGCAGTCTTCTGTAGGAATGTTGGGATTTAGTCGATAAAATAAAAAGATGTTTAATTTTCCAGGTCGGTCCTGAGGGCTTGGCTCTTCTTAGACGTGAGTAGGGGGCGCCCTAGAAAACGGTCCAGAACCACTGGTTTAGACTTACGGTGGCCTGAAGGGTCCAAACCATTTGATGATCCCATAAACCTAAACAGTGACCAGCGTTAGTGGAGGATGTAACGATAGGATAAAAACACAGCGTTCTCTTCTTCATGATAGTTATGTATCTTTATTGTCATCTCTGTCATTTTTGTTGCTTGAAAATTAAAATAAAATAATAAAAAATAAAACAGGATAATAATTCAATGGAAATGTGAACACATGAAACAAAGAACGACAGAAAAGACAAAAACACAGCGGTATCTGTCACACCGTAATGTCAGTTTACATCTATATATTATAGTTAATATTGATGTTTAAATAAACCAGTTTATTTCTATATATTATAGATTATGTTTAAATAAACCAGTTTATTTCTATATATTATAGATTATGTTTAAATAAACCAGTTTATTTCTATATATTATAGATTATGTTTAAATAAACCAGTTTATTTCTATATATTTTTAGTTTATATTGAAATAAACTAGTTTGATTTCTAGTGTAAATGTACATTAATATCTGTTTTTGAAGATATTAAGTGTTGCACAGGTGTTCAGACCTGTTCAGGAGGTTGCTGCTTGGATTGATTAAAGTCTGAGAATTTAAAAATATAATAACGTGTAAATCTTTATTTTCATTTTCCAGGCAGTGATTATCCTTCACAGGAAATCCAGTTTGCATGTAGAATGTGACAAATGTTTAATTTTTATGTTTTTACATGATAAACATCAGAGTTTAACACTTAAAATGGCTTTTAAAGGGTTAAGTTCCTAAATATTACTCACTGATTGATATTTATGATCAGGTCTGGTCCTGATTAAGAAAATAAAAGTTCATAAAAACTATTGAATAATAGAAACATAGAAGAAAAAGTAAGGAGCTGTGTGATTGGTCGGTTATTTCTCTGTTGTAACAGTGCTTCTAGGTAATAAATCTTGAACCACAGTAGAGCCTGTTTATTATTATTACTATTTGTTTTACCCTTTTAAATGGTGCCACATTTGTTAGGATCATGCATTTGTGGGATGATGAGCTGATTCTGCTGTTGCTATTCACTCTTGTTTTGAGCTTCTGGTACCCCCAGGTGCTCCAATCAGGTGCCTGATTGGAGCACCTGTGAGCATGGGCGGGGCTACAGCGGTCAGTAGATGCCTGCTTCGAGAATCGCCATGCCACGTTTGACTGAACTGATAGGGCCCGTCAGTTGGGAAACTTCAAGCTGGTGTTCCTCTAAACCAAGCTGCAGCCTTGTTTGGAGTGAACCCTAGCGCCATCTCCAGACTGAAGGCCAAGTCCCAGATAACGGGGAACATCAGAGACGGGCCGCCAAGTGGGCGTCCCAAGAAGACCACACCCCAAGAAGACTGTTTTCTCCAACGCTCGCCCCCACAGAGCGGGGTTTATCAGAGACTACCTCCAGAGTCTGGGAGTGGAGAGGATGGGATGTCCTCCCAGCAGTCCTGACCTTTAACCCCACTGAACACTTGTGGGATCAGCTTGGGCGTGCTGTTGGTGCCAGAGTGACCAACACAGCCACGCTGGCTGACTGGAGACTAATGCTGGTGGAAGAATGGGATGCCATCCCACAGCAGTGTGTGACCAGCATGAGGGGGAGGAGCCAGGCTGTTGTGGCTGTGATTGGTTCTTCTACTGAGGCTCCTGTTTGTTAAATGAATAAATCGTTACATTGTAAATCTGTCTTGTTTCTTCAAACTTCAATCATCCAATCACCAAACACCAAACAAGAGCCAACAGCAGAGTCAGCTGTTTGGCATTGGCAGAGAAGATTTGGCCCATTTTTCATGGGCGTAACCCACATACTCAGCTCTGCTGCTCATCCCACAAATGCATGATCCTCATAAATGTGTCATCATTTAAAGGGTAACAAACAGGCTTTCCAACAGTACCAGACTTATTACCCAGAGGCACTGTTACAACAGAGAGATAACCTACCAAACACAGCTCATCCTTCCACAGCGGCTCTCTTTTCTTTTTGTCAGGCTCTGAGCCGCTCACTGGAGCGAACACTGAACGGTTCAGTTCCTCCTTTCTTAGCACTTGTAATAATATTCTTGATGACGTCGCTCCCCTTAAAACGATGCGCCCAAAAGCCGAGCCGTGGTTGAATGATGTCACTGGTGCTGCTCGGCGTGAGTGCAGACAGGCAGAGAAAGACAAACTTCATGTATCTTATGAAATGATGAGACAGAAATATCAGAGAGCTGTGAAAGAACAAAAGACCAAACATTTTTCTGATAGAATTTCAAACAACCTTCATAACCCTCGCGTTCTTTTCCACTTTAAACGCTCCTCTAGTCTTCAGGCTTCTCCTGAGGTCTGAGAACAGTTTCTCTGCTCTTTAGTAGACGAGTTAAAAACATCAGAGCCACATATTCACACCCCTGTGGGACCCTTCTGCTCCTTCCTCTGGCTCTGCTGTCCTGGAGCAGTTTGAACCAGTGTCTCTGTCCACTCTTAGAAAATGCTTAGTCAGCTTAAACCTGCTGGCTGTCCCCCTGAGGCTGTCCCACTGAGGCTGTCCCCCTGACGCTGTCCCCCTGAGGCTGTCCCCCTGAGGCTGTCCCCCTGAGGCTGTCCCCCTGAGGCTGTCCCCCTGACGCTGTCCCCCTGAGGCTGTCCCCCTGAGGCTGTCCCACTGCTGACTGTCCCACTGATACTGTCCCCCTGACGCTGTCCCCCTGACGCTGTCCCCCTGACGCTGTCCCACTGAGGCTGTCCCACTGAGGCTGTCCCACTGAGGCTGTCCCCCTGACGCTGTCCCCCTGAGGCTGTCCCACTGCTGACTGTCCCACTGATACTGTCCCCCTGACGCTGTCCCCCTGACGCTGTCCCACTGAGGCTGTCTCACTGAGGCTGTCCCACTGAGGCTGTCCCCCTGACGCTGTCCCACTGAGGCTGTCCCCCTGAGGCTGTCCCACTGAGGCTGTCCCACTGCTGACTGTCCCACTGATACTGTCCCCCTGACGCTGTCCCCCTGACGCTGTCCCCCTGACACTGTCCCCCTGATGCTGTCCCACTGATACTGTCCCCCTGACGCTGTCCCCCTGACGCTGTCCCCCTGACACTGTCCCCCTGACACTGTCCCCCTGACGCTGTCCCACTGAGGCTGTCCCACTGAGGCTGTCCCACTGAGGCTGTCCCACTGAGGCTGTCCCACTGATGTTCTTGCCCCCTTGAGGCTGTCCCACTGAGGCTGTCCCCCTGAGGCTGTCCCCCCGATGCTGTCCCACTGAGGCTGTCCCACTGAGGCTGTCCCACTGATGTTCTTGCCCCCTTGAGGCTGTCCCACTGAGGCTGTCCCACTGATACTGTCCCCCTGATGCTGTCCCTCTGATACTGTCCCACTGAGGCTGTCCCACTGATGTTCTTGCCCCCTTGAGGCTGTCCCACTGAGGCTGTCCCCCTGAGGCTGTCCCCCCGATGCTGTCCCACTGAGGCTGTCCCACTGAGGCTGTCCCACTGATGTTCTTGCCCCCTTGAGGCTGTCCCACTGAGGCTGTCCCACTGAGGCTGTCCCACTGATGTTCTTGCCCCCTTGAGGCTGTCCCACTGAGGCTGTCCCACTGATACTGTCCCACTGAGGCTGTCCCACTGAGGCTGTCCCACTGATGTTCTTGCCCCCTTGAGGCTGTCCCACTGAGGCTGTCCCACTGAGGCTGTCCCACTGATGTTCTTGCCCCCTTGAGGCTGTCCCACTGAGGCTGTCCCCCTGAGGCTGTCCCCCCGATGCTGTCCCACTGAGGCTGTCCCACTGAGGCTGTCCCACTGATGTTCTTGCCCCCTTGAGGCTGTCCCACTGAGGCTGTCCCACTGAGGCTGTCCCACTGATGTTCTTGCCCCCTTGAGGCTGTCCCACTGAGGCTGTCCCACTGATACTGTCCCCCTGATGCTGTCCCTCTGATACTGTCCCACTGAGGCTGTCCCACTGATGTTCTTGCCCCCTTGAGGCTGTCCCACTGAGGCTGTCCCCCTGAGGCTGTCCCCCCGATGCTGTCCCACTGAGGCTGTCCCACTGAGGCTGTCCCACTGAGGCTGTCCCACTGATGTTCTTGCCCCCTTGAGGCTGTCCCACTGAGGCTGTCCCACTGAGGCTGTCCCACTGATGTTCTTGCCCCCTTGAGGCTGTCCCACTGAGGCTGTCCCACTGATACTGTCCCACTGAGGCTGTCCCCCTGAGGCTGTCCCCCCGATGCTGTCCCACTGAGGCTGTCCCACTGAGGCTGTCCCACTGAGGCTGTCCCACTGATGTTCTTGCCCCCTTGAGGCTGTCCCACTGAGGCTGTCCCACTGAGGCTGTCCCACTGATGTTCTTGCCCCCTTGAGGCTGTCCCACTGAGGCTGTCCCACTGAGGCTGTCCCACTGATGTTCTTGCCCCCTTGAGGCTGTCCCACTGAGGCTGTCCCACTGATACTGTCCCACTGAGGCTGTCCCACTGATGTTCTTGCCCCCTTGAGGCTGTCCCACTGAGGCTGTCCCCCTGAGGCTGTCCCCCCGATGCTGTCCCACTGAGGCTGTCCCACTGAGGCTGTCCCACTGATGTTCTTGCCCCCTTGAGGCTGTCCCACTGAGGCTGTCCCACTGAGGCTGTCCCACTGATGTTCTTGCCCACTTGAGGCTGTCCCACTGAGGCTGTCCCACTGATACTGTCCCCCTGATGCTGTCCCTCTGATACTGTCCCACTGAGGCTGTCCCACTGATGTTCTTGCCCCCTTGAGGCTGTCCCACTGAGGCTGTCCCCCTGAGGCTGTCCCCCCGATGCTGTCCCACTGAGGCTGTCCCACTGAGGCTGTCCCACTGAGGCTGTCCCACTGATGTTCTTGCCCCCTTGAGGCTGTCCCACTGAGGCTGTCCCACTGATACTGTCCCCCTGATGCTGTCCCTCTGATACTGTCCCACTGAGGCTGTCCCACTGATGTTCTTGCCCCCTTGAGGCTGTCCCACTGAGGCTGTCCCCCTGAGGCTGTCCCCCCGATGCTGTCCCACTGAGGCTGTCCCACTGAGGCTGTCCCACTGAGGCGGTCCCACTGATGTTCCTGCCCCCATGAGGCTGTCCCACTGAGGCTGTCCCACTGAGGCTGTCCCACTGATGTTCTTGCCCCCTTGAGGCTGTCCCACTGAGGCTGTCCCACTGATACTGTCCCACTGAGGCTGTCCCACTGAGGCTGTCCCACTGATGTTCTTGCCCCTTGAGGCTGTCCCACTGAGGCTGTCCCACTGAGGCTGTCCCACTGATGTTCTTGCCCCTTGAGGCTGTCCCACTGAGGCTGTCCCCCTGAGGCTGTCCCCCCGATGCTGTCCCACTGAGGCTGTCCCACTGAGGCTGTCCCACTGATGTTCTTGCCCCCTTGAGGCTGTCCCACTGAGGCTGTCCCACTGAGGCTGTCCCACTGATGTTCTTGCCCCCTTGAGGCTGTCCCACTGAGGCTGTCCCACTGATACTGTCCCCCTGATGCTGTCCCTCTGATACTGTCCCACTGAGGCTGTCCCACTGATGTTCTTGCCCCCTTGAGGCTGTCCCACTGAGGCTGTCCCACTGAGGCTGTCCCACTGAGGCTGTCCCACTGATGTTCTTGCCCCCTTGAGGCTGTCCCACTGAGGCTGTCCCACTGAGGCTGTCCCACTGATGTTCTTGCCCCCTTGAGGCTGTCCCACTGAGGCTGTCCCGCTGATACTGTCCCACTGAGGCTGTCCCACTGATGTTCTTGCCCCCTTGAGGCTGTCCCACTGAGGCTGTCCCACTGATACTGTCCCACTGAGGCTGTCCCACTGAGGCTGTCCCACTGATGTTCTTGCCCCCTTGAGGCTGTCCCACTGATACTGTCCCACTGATACTGTCCCACTGAGGCTGTCCCACTGAGGCTGTCCCACTGAGGCTGTCCCACTGAGGCTGTCCCACTGATGTTCTTGCCCCCTTGAGGCTGTCCCACTGAGGCTGTCCCACTGAGGCTGTCCCACTGATGTTCTTGCCCCCTTGAGGCTGTCCCACTGAGGCTGTCCCACTGATACTGTCCCACTGAGGCTGTCCCACTGATGTTCTTGCCCCCTTGAGGCTGTCCCACTGAGGCTGTCCCACTGAGGCTGTCCCACTGATGTTCTTGCCCCCTTGAGGCTGTCCCACTGAGGCTGTCCCACTGATACTGTCCCACTGAGGCTGTCCCACTGATGTTCTTGCCCCCTTGAGGCTGTCCCACTGAGGCTGTCCCACTGATACTGTCCCCCTGATGCTGTCCCTCTGATACTGTCCCACTGAGGCTGTCCCACTGATGTTCTTGCCCCCTTGAGGCTGTCCCACTGAGGCTGTCCCACTGAGGCTGTCCCACTGAGGCTGTCCCACTGAGGCTGTCCCACTGATGTTCTTGCCCCCTTGAGGCTGTCCCACTGAGGCTGTCCCACTGAGGCTGTCCCACTGATGTTCTTGCCCCCTTGAGGCTGTCCCACTGAGGCTGTCCCCCTGAGGCTGTCCCCCCGATGCTGTCCCACTGAGGCTGTCCCACTGAGGCTGTCCCACTGATGTTCTTGCCCCCTTGAGGCTGTCCCACTGAGGCTGTCCCACTGAGGCTGTCCCACTGATGTTCTTGCCCCCTTGAGGCTGTCCCACTGAGGCTGTCCCACTGATACTGTCCCCCTGATGCTGTCCCTCTGATACTGTCCCACTGAGGCTGTCCCACTGATGTTCTTGCCCCCTTGAGGCTGTCCCACTGAGGCTGTCCCACTGAGGCTGTCCCACTGAGGCTGTCCCACTGAGGCTGTCCCACTGATGTTCTTGCCCCCTTGAGGCTGTCCCACTGAGGCTGTCCCACTGAGGCTGTCCCACTGATGTTCTTGCCCCCTTGAGGCTGTCCCACTGAGGCTGTCCCGCTGATACTGTCCCACTGAGGCTGTCCCACTGATGTTCTTGCCCCCTTGAGGCTGTCCCACTGAGGCTGTCCCACTGATACTGTCCCACTGAGGCTGTCCCACTGAGGCTGTCCCACTGATGTTCTTGCCCCCTTGAGGCTGTCCCACTGATACTGTCCCACTGATACTGTCCCACTGAGGCTGTCCCACTGAGGCTGTCCCACTGAGGCTGTCCCACTGAGGCTGTCCCACTGATGTTCTTGCCCCCTTGAGGCTGTCCCACTGAGGCTGTCCCACTGAGGCTGTCCCACTGATGTTCTTGCCCCCTTGAGGCTGTCCCACTGAGGCTGTCCCACTGATACTGTCCCACTGAGGCTGTCCCACTGATGTTCTTGCCCCCTTGAGGCTGTCCCACTGAGGCTGTCCCACTGAGGCTGTCCCACTGATGGTCTAGCCCCCTGGAGGCTGACACACTGAGGCTGTCCCTCTGATGCTGTCCGAGTGAGGCTGTCGCACTGATGTTCTTGCCCCTTGAGGCTGTCCCACTGAGGCTGTCCCACTGACGCTGTCCCACGGATGTTCTTGCCCCCTAGAGGCTGTCCCACTGAGGCTGTCCCACTGAGGCTGTCCCACTGAGGCTGTCCCACTGATGTTCTTGCCCCCTTGAGGCTGTCCCACTGAGGCTGTCCCACTGATACTGTCCCACTGAGGCTGTCCCACTGAGGCTGTCCCACTGATGTTCTTGCCCCCTTGAGGCTGTCCCACTGAGGCTGTCCCACTGAGGCTGTCCCACTGATACTGTCCCACTGAGGCTGTCCCACTGAGGCTGTCCCACTGATGTTCTTGCCCCCTTGAGGCTGTCCCACTGAGGCTGTCCCACTGAGGCTGTCCCACTGATGTTCTTGCACCCTTGAGGCTGTCCCACTGAGGCTGTCCCCCTGAGGCTGTCCCCCCGATGCTGTCCCACTGAGGCTGTCCCACTGAGGCTGTCCCACTGAGGCTGTCCCACTGATGTTCTTGCCCCCTTGAGGCTGTCCCACTGAGGCTGTCCCACTGAGGCTGTCCCACTGATGTTCTTGCCCCCTTGAGGCTGTCCCACTGAGGCTGTCCCACTGATGTTCTTGCCCCCTTGAGGCTGTCCCACTGAGGCTGTCCCACTGATACTGTCCCCCTGATGCTGTCCCTCTGATACTGTCCCACTGAGGCTGTCCCACTGATGTTCTTGCCCCCTTGAGGCTGTCCCACTGAGGCTGTCCCCCTGAGGCTGTCCTGTCCCACTGAGGCTGTCCCCCTGATGCTGTCCCACTGAGGCTGTCCCACTGATGTTCTTGCCCCCTTGAGGCTGTCCCACTGAGGCTGTCCCACTGATGTTCTTGCCCCCTTGAGGCTGTCCCACTGAGGCTGTCCCACTGATACTGTCCCACTGAGGCTGTCCCACTGATGTTCTTGCCCCCTTGAGGCTGTCCCACTGAGGCTGTCCCACTGAGGCTGTCCCACTGATGTTCTTGCCCCCTTGAGGCTGTCCCACTGAGGCTGTCCCACTGATACTGTCCCACTGAGGCTGTCCCACCGATGTTCCTGCCCCCCTGAGGCTGTCCCACTGAGGCTGTCCCACTGATACTGTCCCCCTGATGCTGTCCCACTGAGGCTGTCCCACTGATGTTCTTGCCCCCTTGAGGCTGTCCCACTGAGGCAGTCCCCCTGAGGCTGTCCCCCCGATGCTGTCCCACTGAGGCTGTCCCACTGAGGCTGTCCCACTGATGTTCTTGCCCCCTTGAGGCTGTCCCACTGAGGCTGTCCCACTGAGGCTGTCCCACTGATGTTCTTGCCCCCTTGAGGCTGTCCCACTGAGGCTGTCCCACTGAGGCTGTCCCACTGATACTGTCCCACTGAGGCTGTCCCACTGATGTTCTTGCCCCCTTGAGGCTGTCCCACTGAGGCTGTCCCACTGAGGCTGTCCCACTGATGTTCTTGCCCCCTTGAGGCTGTCCCACTGAGGCTGTCCCACTGAGGCTGTCCCACTGAGGCTGTCCCACTGATGTTCTTGCCCCCTTGAGGCTGTCCCACTGAGGCTGTCCCACTGATACTGTCCCACTGAGGCTGTCCCACTGAGGCTGTCCCACTGATGTTCTTGCCCCCTTGAGGCTGTCCCACTGAGGCTGTCCCACTGAGGCTGTCCCACTGATACTGTCCCACTGAGGCTGTCCCACTGAGGCTGTCCCACTGATGTTCTTGCCCCCTTGAGGCTGTCCCACTGAGGCTGTCCCACTGAGGCTGTCCCACTGATGTTCTTGCCCCCTTGAGGCTGTCCCACTGAGGCTGTCCCCCTGAGGCTGTCCCCCCGATGCTGTCCCACTGAGGCTGTCCCACTGAGGCTGTCCCACTGAGGCTGTCCCACTGATGTTCTTGCCCCCTTGAGGCTGTCCCACTGAGGCTGTCCCACTGAGGCTGTCCCACTGATGTTCTTGCCCCCTTGAGGCTGTCCCACTGAGGCTGTCCCACTGATACTGTCCCCCTGATGCTGTCCCTCTGATACTGTCCCACTGAGGCTGTCCCACTGATGTTCTTGCCCCCTTGAGGCTGTCCCACTGAGGCTGTCCCCCTGAGGCTGTCCCCCCGATGCTGTCCCACTGAGGCTGTCCCACTGAGGCTGTCCCACTGAGGCTGTCCCACTGATGTTCTTGCCCCCTTGAGGCTGTCCCACTGAGGCTGTCCCACTGATGTTCTTGCCCCCTTGAGGCTGTCCCACTGAGGCTGTCCCACTGATACTGTCCCACTGAGGCTGTCCCACTGATGTTCTTGCCCCCTTGAGGCTGTCCCACTGAGGCTGTCCCACTGAGGCTGTCCCACTGATGTTCTTGCCCCCTTGAGGCTGTCCCACTGAGGCTGTCCCACTGATACTGTCCCACTGAGGCTGTCCCACTGATGTTCTTGCCCCCTTGAGGCTGTCCCACTGAGGCTGTCCCACTGAGGCTGTCCCACTGATACTGTCCCACTGAGGCTGTCCCACTGAGGCTGTCCCACTGATGTTCTTGCCCCTTGAGGCTGTCCCACTGAGGCTGTCCCACTGAGGCTGTCCCACTGATGTTCTTGCCCCCTTGAGGCTGTCCCACTGAGGCTGTCCCCCTGAGGCTGTCCCCCCGATGCTGTCCCACTGAGGCTGTCCCACTGAGGCTGTCCCACTGAGGCTGTCCCACTGATGTTCTTGCCCCCTTGAGGCTGTCCCACTGAGGCTGTCCCACTGAGGCTGTCCCACTGATGTTCTTGCCCCCTTGAGGCTGTCCCACTGAGGCTGTCCCACTGATACTGTCCCCCTGATGCTGTCCCTCTGATACTGTCCCACTGAGGCTGTCCCACTGATGTTCTTGCCCCCTTGAGGCTGTCCCACTGAGGCTGTCCCCCTGAGGCTGTCCCCCCGATGCTGTCCCACTGAGGCTGTCCCACTGAGGCTGTCCCACTGAGGCTGTCCCACTGATGTTCTTGCCCCCTTGAGGCTGTCCCACTGAGGCTGTCCCACTGATGATCTTGCCCTCTTGATGCTGACCCACTGATGCTGTCCCACTGATACTGTCCCACTGAGGCTGTCCCACTGATGTTCTTGCCCCCTTGAGGCTGTCCCACTGAGGCTGTCCCACTGAGGCTGTCCCACTGATGTTCTTGCCCCCTTGAGGCTGTCCCACTGAGGCTGTCCCACTGATACTGTCCCACTGAGGCTGTCCCACTGATGTTCTTGCCCCCTTGAGGCTGTCCCACTGAGGCTGTCCCACCTTGCCTCTTTAAATGGGTTTGGGACTCCATTGGTCCTAATGTTGAAGTAATCACCAACAGCAGTGTTGCTCCTGGCAGTGTTCCTTCCTATTTAAAGACGCTGTAGTGGAACCTCTGACTAAGAACCTCATTTTGATCGCTCTACTTTGTCAAATTTTGAAGCCCTTTTATCTCAAAAATCCTTGCGAAAGCTGTGCTTTAACAAACCCAGTCTTATTTAGATGATCATGGCATTCTTGACATTTTCCAGTCTGGTTTGAAGACATTTCCCAGCACTGAGTGGCACTTTTAAGGGTTTTTAATGATCTTTTACTGACCACTGACTCTGCTGACTCAGCTCTTTGATTGCTTTTAGATCTAAGAGCTGCTTTTGACTCAGTCGATCGCACAACTCTCATTCTGGCCTCGAACGCTGTGTTGGTTTTACAGGTAAAGCTCTTCACTGGTTCAGGTCCTTCTTGTCTGGGAGGTGTTTTAGAGTTAAAGTTGGTGTCTGTGTCTCTTCCTGTGCCCCCTAACCTGTGGCGTTCCCCAGGGTTCTATTCTCGGTCCCATCCTTTTCTCCCTCCACCTCCTCCCTCTTGGCCTGATTCTTAAAGAGCGTGGCATTTCCTACCACCTGTATGCAGACGACACTCAGATCTACCTGCCAAAAGAGAAAACTGATGGCAGCTCTCTTAAACGTCTGCTGGACTGTTTTAAAGACATTAAAGCCTGGACGGTTTTTACATTTTAATGAAAATAAAACTGAACTGATCATTTTTGGCCCAAGTGGAGCCCAGGAGGCTCCTCTCAGGGACCTGGACCCTCTCTTAGTTTATTTTAAACCCACAGTTTTAAATCTTGGTGTGAAGGTTGACAGTGATTTTAAATTGGATCAAGAAATAAATTCAGGTGTTAAATCCAGTTTTTATCATCTGAGGCTTTTATCCAAGACTAAATGGGTTTTATCTTTAAACCGCTTTGAGCGAGTAACTCACGCTTTCATTTCTCCACGGTTGGACTACTGTAACGCTCTCTACGTTGGTGTTAATCAGGCCTCCCTCGCACACCTACAGCTCGTCTTTAAACACGAAAACATGACCCCATCACCCCGATCCTGGCGTCCCTCCACTGGCTTCCTGTTCACGTTAGAACTCATTTTAAAGTTTTGTTGTTTGTTTTTAAATCTTAAACGGATCAGCGCCCCAGTACACCTCTGACCTTTGAATGTCTGCACTCCCTCGCGGTCCTTGAGGTCTGCTGATCACCTTCACCTCGTCGTCCCAAAAACCCGATTAAAACCCCGAGGTGATCCAGCCTTCTCTGGCTCCCAAGTTGTGGAACGAACTGCCCTCCAAATAAAAACCTCCCCACCCTACCGACTTTTAAATCACGTCTTAAAACTCATTTTCACTCTTTGGCTTTTAATTCAGCAGGACAGTTGTGTGATCCCTGTCTTCATGGTCCTAATCTCTGTGTTTTTATGGCTTTTATTTATGTGTTTTTTATGTGTTTTTATTTCATTTTAATTGTTTTATTGATGTCCTTGCCTGCGTTTATGTCTTTCCTCTTAATGTTTTTACCCCTGCAGTCTTCTCTGATTTTGCTGTGCAGCACTGTGGTAAACTTGATTGTTTGTAAATGTGCTGTATAAATACAGTGGTTTGGATTGAAACATAAATTTCCTTACTTTTTGTTTTCGTTGTTATTTCTGCAGCCATGTTTGGTCAGGAGTTCGTATTTATTCAAACCATGGAGAGAAAAGCTTTGGTTTCACCACACTGAGGACATTTATGTGAACTGGCCCTTTAAGAACTAAAATCATCTGGTTATTAAACCTGTTATGGGCTGCCCTCATGTCTTTCCATTCATCAGTCTCTGGTCTCTGGTCCACTTTAATGTTCAACAGTTCATCTCTGCTGCTGGCTGTAGTTCTGCTCGGCCACCACCTGGGGGCGCTGTTCTCCAGCTGATCTAATGCAGTAGTGAACCCTCCTCATAGAGCTCTGGCTGCTACAGAAATATTAAATATGATTGGTTTTAAATCAACTTCAGACCTTATTTCTGTTTATTTATTTATATTGGTTTTATTTATTTATTTACCTATTTTGATTTATTTATTATTTTTAAAATTTATTTTCATTTAATTATTTATATTCATTTGATTTATTGATGCTTATTCATTTGTTTGTAATTTTCATGGTTATTCTTCATTCTTACTTCTTTATTTTTACTTATTTATTTACAGTTTTTCTATTAAAGGTTGATTTAAAACAAATAAATCAGTGTGAGGCTGAGCTCAGATAGAACCAGATAAAAATCACACACACGACTGAGAGGTTCATAAATAAAAGCATGTGAGGCTTTGAGGAACTACTTTAATAAAAATCAGAAATATTTCAACATTTTTAGGATCTTTAGTCTGAATATTAGTTTATTTAACAGGACTGAGGCTGAAACCTGACAACAATAAATGAATATTCTGTAATGTTTTATTGATGGACGTCCTCCTGAATGTGGAACAGCAGTGGAACCAGGATTTAACGTGAGTCTGTAGAGATGCTTCAGACCGGGCTCACTGTCAGAGACAATAAAACCACAGAAGAAGACTGGAGGTCAAAGGGTTAACCCTCTAAAATCAATATAACAGGGTTTAGTTTGGCTGATGTACGATCAGACCACCATCGTGCCGTGGGGATGCTTCTCAGCAGCATCGTGCCCCAGCCCCGTGTCCCAGCAGGCTTGTAAAGGTCGTGGGTAAAATGAACAACCTTCTTCAGTCGGACAGAGAACTAGTTCTTAGAGAAGATTTATTTTCCAGTCAGACGATGAGCTGAAGCATCCAGAGAAAGCTCCACAGAAATGGTTTAAAGACGACTGGGAGAATGTTCTGGAGTGGCCGAGTCAAAGACCGGACCTCAGTCCAAGAGACCATTAGTATCTGGACTTTAAAGGTCTGTTCCTGATCCCTGATCATCCTGACAGAGCTTTATCAGAGAAGAATGGAGTAAAATTCCAGAGTCCAGATGTTTGATCCGGACTGAGACCTATCCACACAGACTCAGAGCTGAGACAGGGTCTACATGGAGGATCAGGGTCTACATGGAGGGTCTGGGTCTACATAGAGGATCAGGGGCTACATGGAGGATCAGGGTCTACATGGAGGATCAGGGCCTACATGGAGGATCAGGGTCTACATGGAGGATCAGGGCCTACATGGAGGGTCTGGGTCTACATAGAGGATCAGGGTCTACATGGAGGATCAGGGCCTACATGGAGGATCTGGGCCTACATGGAGGATCAGGGCCTACATGGAGGATCTGGGCCTACATGGAGGATCAGGGCCTACATAGAGGATCAGGGCCTACATGGAGGATCTGGGTCTACATGGAGGATCAGGGCCTACATGGAGGATCAGGGTCTGCATGGAGGATCAGGGCCTACATGGAGGATCAGGGCCTACATGGAGGATCAGGGCCTACATGGAGGATCAGGGTCTACATGGAGGATCAGGGCCTACATGGAGGATCAGGATCTGCATGGAGGATCAGGGCCTACATGGAGGATCAGGGTCTACAGGGAGGATCAGGGCCTCAAGGGAGGATCAGGGCCTACATGGAGGATCAGGGGCTACGTGGAGGATCAGGGACTACATAGAGGATCAGGGACTTCATGGAGGATCAGGGCCTACATGGAGGATCAGGGCCTACATGGAGGATCAGGGTCTACATGGAGGATCAGGGCCTACATGGAGGATCAGGATCTGCATGGAGGATCAGGGCCTACATGGAGGATCAGGGTCTACATGGAGGATCAGGGCCTGTATGGAGGATCAGGGCCTACATAGAGGATCAGGGTCTACATGGAGGATCAGGGCCTACATAGAGGATCAGGGCCTACATGGAGGATCAGGGCCTACATAGAGGATCAGGGCCTACATGGAGGATCAGGGCCTACATGGAGGATCAGGGCCTACATGGAGGATCAGGGCCTACATAGAGGATCAGGGCCTACATGGAGGATCAGGGTCTACTTCGAGGATCAGGGCCTACATGGAGGATCAGGGCCTACATGGAGGATCAGGGCCTACATAGAGGATCAGGGCCTACATGGAGGATCAGGGCCTACATGGAGGATCAGGGCCTACATGGAGGATCAGGGCCTACATAGAGGATCAGGGCCTACATGGAGGATCAGGGCCTACATGGAGGATCAGGGTCTACATGGAGGATCAGGGCCTACATGGAGGATCAGGGCCTACATGGAGGATCAGGGCCTACATAGAGGATCAGGGTCTACATGGAGGATCAGGGCCTACATAGAGGATCAGGGCCTACATGGAGGATCAGGGCCTACATAGAGGATCAGGGCCTACATAGAGGATCAGGGCCTACATGGAGGATCAGGGCCTACATGGAGGATCAGGGCCTACATGGAGGATCAGGGCCTACATGGAGGATCAGGGCCTACATGGAGGATCAGGGCCTACATAGAGGATCAGGGCCTACATGGAGGATCAGGGCCTACATGGAGGATCAGGGCCTACATGGAGGATCAGGGCCTACATGGAGGATCAGGGCCTACATGGAGGATCAGGGTCTACTTCGAGGATCAGGGCCTACATAGAGGATCAGAGACTGGAATGATAGAAACAGTAAAACCATCCACCACACTCAGAGAACAGAGGACTGCTGTGATTGGACAGCCTGGTCAGCCTCCTGGAACCTGATTGGCTGAGGCGTTGTTGGGCTGTGTTCTATGGTGATAAGTCCACATGTTTACTTCTAGCTGAGAGGAAGAGGAGGGCCCGTAGGTCCTGGCAGAAATGTAGACCATCCGGTCCCTCAGCATTCCTGACCCTGCTGATCAGACCCAGAGGAATGTGAGGAATGTTCAGGTGTTCAGAGGAAACCGGTCTGGAAGAATCAGACCTGAACACAAACAGCCCCGTCTGATCAGGTCTGGTCTCTTCTACTGCACTGAGGTCCAGTTACTGAGGGCTGGTCCGGTCTAAGACCTGGTTAAAACCCTTATAGGGGTCTGAGCTGAGGATCTGGCTCCTGTAGGAAGAACAGATCTGTGGACGGACGTCACCAGCTGGTCCCGCTCCTCTTCAGTCCACAGGACACAACGCCTGTGATTCACTGACCACAGAACAGTTTTCCATGTTTCCTCTGACCACAGAACAGTTTTCCATGTTTCCTCTGACCACAGAACAGTTTTCCATGTTTCCTCAGTCCATGTTAAATGAGCTTTGGTCCAGAGAAGAAGGACCACGGTGAGTCTGGATCCTTTTTTTAATGCAGTGGCCCCTGAGGGCCCCTGAGGGCCCCTCCAGCCTTGTCTCTCAGAGATTTCTCCAGGTCCATGGACTGTCGGTGGAGGAGATTCAGAGTCTTCAGGAACATTTTTCTGAAATTGCTCCACAGTTTTCGTCTCAGTTTTTCTCAGGTTGGTGAACTTCTGCCCATCTTTACTGCTGAGAGACTCTGCCTCTCTAGAAGGACCCCTCCATGGCTGGGTTTGTTGTGCTTCCCCCTGCAGTCAGCTGCTCCCTGATATGCTGTCCTTCTGTGGTTCTGATCATGAGTATTGATCATGAGTAGTGTTTCAGTCAGTCTCCTGTGCTGATCAATAACTCATGGTTAACAGACTACAGGGTACTCTGACCCTCACTGAGGAATCAGGACCAGAATCCTGCAGAGTCCCCCTCTTTAAGGGGAACAGGAAACCAGTTTGTGTTTAACAGGAAACGAAGGTGTGAGCGTCACTCTGAGATGATAGTTCAGTAATTACAAAGTATTTTAGTCCATCATTAATCAATAAATCAATCATCTGCTGCAGACTCCCCGGTATGTGGATCCTCTCTGGCTGATCCGCCCTGTATTGTTCCCCGTCAGATAAAACGCCGTCCGCCACGTCCTTCACGTCCTTCACGTCAGCAGCTGTCACGCCCCAAACAAACGCCCCCTCACCAAGGCAGAGCATACCTCACATTACTGTCATACTGAACGCATGATGATCTCAGACAGCGAGCGGCGTGACTCACAGCTCTAAAAACATCTGAGAGAGGCCCGCCTCCCTCCACCGAGACAGAGACACGAGGAGGCGGCGGCCTCAGCGGGGAGCAAAACCAATATGGCCGACAGAGAACAATAACAGTGGTCCTCAGACTCGGTGATGTGGTCCTCAGAGTCTGTGATGTGGTCCTCAGAGTCAGTGATGTGGTCCTCAGACTCGGTGATGTGGTCTTCAGAGTCTGTGATGTGGTCCTCAGACTCAGTGATGTGGCCCTCAGAGTCTGTGATGTGGTCCTCAGAGTCTGTGATGTGGTCCTCAGAGTCTGTGATGTGGTCCTCAGAGTCTGTGATGTGGTCCTCAGAGTCTGTGATGTGGTCCTCAGACTCAGTGATGTGGCCCTCAGAGTCTGTGATGTGGCCCTCAGAGTCTGTGATGTGGTCCTCAGAGTCTGTGATGTGGTCCTCAGAGTCTGTGATGTGGTCCTCAGAGTCAGTGATGTGGTCCTCAGAGTCGGTGATGTGGTCCTCAGAGTCTGTGATGTGGTCCTCAGAGTCTGTGATGTGGTCCTCAGACTCAGTGATGTGGTCCTCAGAGTCTGTGATGTGGTCCTCAGAGTCTGTGATGTGGCCCTCAGAGTCTGTGATGTGGTCCTCAGACTCAGTGATGTGGTCCTCAGACTCAGTGATGTGGTCCTCAGACTCAGTGATGTGGTCCTCAGAGTCTGTGATGTGGCCCTCAGAGTCTGTGATGTGGTCCTCAGACTCTGTGATGTGGTCCTCAGAGTCTGTGATGTGGTCCTCAGAGTCTGTGATGTGGTCCTCAGAGTCTGTGATGTGGTCCTCAGACTCAGTGATGTGGCCCTCAGAGTCTGTGATGTGGTCCTCAGAGGCTGTGATGTGGTCCTCAGAGTCTGTGATGTGGTCCTCAGACTCAGTGATGTGGCCCTCAGAGTCTGTGATGTGGCCCTCAGAGTCTGTGATGTGGTCCTCAGACTCAGTGATGTGGTCCTCAGAGTCTGTGATGTGGTCCTCAGACTCAGTGATGTGGCCCTCAGAGTCTGTGATGTGGCCCTCAGAGTCTGTGATGTGGTCCTCAGACTCAGTGATGTGGTCCTCAGAGTCTGTGATGTGGTCCTCAGAGTCAGTGATGTGGTCCCACTGAATGGTAACTCTAGAACAGCTGATATAAACACACACGGCCCTTGTTGGACTTTAGTCACTGAATGATTCTTTAACTTCTTGGTCCTCCAGTGACGGGAGGAGTTCTGTCTTTGACGTGAGTCTTACTGGTTTTGGAGGAAATCTGGTCATATGAGAGACACAAACACAGAGACCAGAGAGAGGATGTCTGAAATACAGAGTCCTGAGGACCAGCTGCAGAATGATGAGCTGATAATGAAGGAGAGACGGAGATGTGAAGAAGGAAAGAGAAATAACCCGGAGAGTGAAAACAGCCTCTGACTAACCTGATGGTTGACATAGCTCACATTCCTGCTCAGACTCTCGGCTCTCCCTCCCTCTGTGACTGATTCAGGCTCCTGTATCACCTCTCAGTCTCAGATCTGATCCAGACTTCAGCTCAGCTGGTTCAGTCCAAACACCAGTTTAACCCCATCTCTGTTCAACCATCTAACGGAGAAAGAGAGGGTGGGACAGGAAATGGTCCTAAAGGGCCCGTCAGTCAAAAAGTCCCAGAATTATTCTGCAAACTTCCTCTCTGTCATTCTTAGAACAGGAAACATCAACGATCTTTCTCTGGTGTTGGCCGTCCTGGAAAGGAGGGAACAGAAGTTGACAAATACAACCTACTGTCTGAGGGAAGGGCCCCGACATCCCCAGCTTCACAAACATTCCAACTTTTGCATTTGATGCTGTCTTCCGAAAGTTCACAATGCATTCCATCCTTGCTGTTGAAGATGACCCAGTCTCTTGGTTTATCAGGGTCCAGTCTCTGGTTCATCAGGGTCCAGTCTCTGGTTCATCAGGGTCCAGTCTCTGGTTTATCAGGGTCCAGTCTCTGGGTTTATCAGGGTCCAGTCTCTGGTCTATCAGGGTCCAGTCTCTGGGTTTATCAGGGTCCAGTCTCTGGTTTATCAGGGTCCAGTCTCTGGTTTATCAGGGTCCAGTCTCTGGGTTTATCAGGGTCCAGTCTCTGGTTTATCAGGGTCCAGTCTCTTGGTTTATCAGGGTCCAGTCTCTGGGTTTATCAGGGTCCAGTCTCTGGTTTATCAGGGTCCAGTCTCTTGGTTTATCAGGGTCCAGTCTCTGGTTTATCAGGGTCCAGTCTCTGGGTTTATCAGGGTCCAGTCTCTTGGTTTATCAGGGTCCAGTCTCTGGGTTTATCAGGGTCCAGTCTCTGGTTTATCAGGGTCCAGTCTCTGGTTTATCAGGGTCCAGTCTCTGGGTTTATCAGGGTCCAGTTTCTTGGTTTATCAGGGTCCAGTCTCTTGGTTTATCAGGGTCCAGTCTCTGGGTTTATCAGGGTCCAGTCTCTGGGTTTATCAGGGTCCAGTCTCTGGGTTTATCAGGGTCCAGTCTCTGGTTTATCAGGGTCCAGTCTCTGGTTTATCAGGGTCCAGTCTCTGGGTTTATCAGGGTCCAGTCTCTGGTTTATCAGGGTCCAGTCTCTGGGTTTATCAGGGTCCAGTCTCTGGGTTTATCAGGGTCCAGTCTCTGGTTTATCAGGGTCCAGTCTCTGGGTTTATCAGGGTCCAGTCTCTGGTTTATCAGGGTCCAGTCTCTGGGTTTATCAGGGTCCAGTCTCTGGTTTATCAGGGTCCAGTCTCTTGGTTTATCAGGGTCCAGTCTCTGGGTTTATCAGGGTCCAGTCTCTGGGTTTATCAGGGTCCAGTCTCTGGGTTTATCAGGGTCCAGTCTCTGGTTTATCAGGGTCCAGTCTCTGGTTTATCAGGGTCCAGTCTCTGGGTTTATCAGGGTCCAGTCTCTGGTTTATCAGGGTCCAGTCTCTGGTTTATCAGGGTCCAGTCTCTGGGTTTATCAGGGTCCAGTCTCTGGTTTATCAGGGTCCAGTCTCTTGGCTTATCAGGGTCCAGTGTCTTGGCTTATCAGGGTCCAGTCTCTGGGTTTATCAGGGTCCAGTCTCTGGTTTATCAGGGTCCAGTCTCTGGTTTATCAGGGTCCAGTCTCTGGGCTTATCAGGGTCCAGTCTCTGGTTTATCAGGGTCCAGTCCCTGGATTTATCAGGGTCCAGTCTCTGGGTTTATCAGGGTCCAGTCTCTTGGTTTATCAGGGTCCAGTCTCTTGGTTTATCAGGGTCCAGTCTCTGGTTTATCAGGGTCCAGTCTCTGAGTTTATCAGGGTCCAGTCCCTGGATTTATCAGGGTCCAGTCTCTGGTTTATCAGGGTCCAGTCTCTGGGTTTATCAGGGTCCAGTCTCTTGGTTTATCAGGGTCCAGTCTCTGGGTTTATCAGGGTCCAGTCTCTGGGTTCATCAGGGTCCAGTCTCTTGGTTTATCAGGGTCCAGTCCTTGGGTTTATCAGGGTCCAGTCTCTGGGTTTATCAGGGTCCAGTCCCTGGATTTATCAGGGTCCAGTCTCTGGGTCTATCAGGGTCCAGTCTCTGGGTTTATCAGGGTCCAGTCTCTGGGTCTATCAGGGTCCAGTCTCTTGGTTTATAAGGGTCCAGTCTCTGGTTTATCATGGTCCAGTCTCTTGGTTTATCAAGGTCCAGTCTCTGGGTTTATCAGGGTCCGGTCTCTGGTTTATCAGGGTCCAGTCTCTTGGTTTATCAGGGTCCGGTCTCTGGGTTTATCAAGGTCCGGTCTCTGGTTTATCAGGGTCCAGTCTCTGGTTTATCAGGGTCCAGTCTCTTGGTTTATCAGGGTCCAGTCTCTGGGTTTATCAGGGTCCAGTCTTTGGGTTTATCAGGGTCCAGTCTCTGGGTTTATCAGGGTCCAGTCTCTGGGTTTATCAGGGTCCAGTCTCTGGGTTTATAAGGGTCCAGTCTCTGGGTTTATCAGGGTCCAGTCTCTGGGTTTATCAGGGTCCAGTCTCTGGGTTTATCAGGGTCCAGTCTCTGGGTTTATCAGGGTCCAGTCTCTTGGTTTATCAGGGTCCAGTCTCTGGGTTTATCAGGGTCCAGTCTCTGGGTTTATCAGGGTCCAGTCTCTGGTTTATCAGGGTCCAGTCTCTTGGTTTATCAGGGTCCAGTCTCTGGTTTATCAGGGTCCAGTCTCTTGGTTTATCAGGGTCCAGTCTCTGGGTTTATCAGGGTCCAGTCTCTGGGTTTATCAGGGTCCAGTCTCTGGGTTTATCAGGGTCCAGTCTCTGGGTTTATCAGGGTCCAGTCTCTGGGTTTATCAGGGTCCAGTCTCTGGTTTATCAGGGTCCAGTCATTTGGTTTATCAGGGTCCAGTCTCTGGGTTTATCAGGGTCCAGTCTCTGAGTTTATCAGGGTCCAGTCTCTGGATTTATCAGGGTCCAGTCTCTGGTTTATCAGGGTCCAGTCTCTGGGTTTATCAGGGTCCAGTCTCTGGGTCTATCAGGGTCCAGTCTCTGGTTTATCAGGGTCCAGTCTCTGGGTTTATCAGGGTCCAGTCTCTGGGTTTATCAGGGTCCAGTCTCTTGGTTTATCAGGGTCCAGTCTCTGGTTTATCAGGGTCCAGTCTCTGGGTTTATCAGGGTCCAGTCTCTGGTTTATCAGGGTCCAGTCTCTTGGCTTATCAGGGTCCAGTCTCTGGGTTTATCAGGGTCCAGTCTCTGGTTTATCAGGGTCCAGTCTCTGGGTTATCAGGGTCCAGTCTCTGGGTTTATCAGGGTCCAGTCTCTAGTTTATCAGGGTCCAGTCTCTAGTTTATCAGGGTCCAGTCTCTGGGTTTATCAGGGTCCAGTCTCTGTTTTATCAG
>NC_054873.1:52470984-52485984 GCF_018320785.1 Cheilinus undulatus | reverse complement strand
TGATATTTACAGCTGATATAGACTGATATTTACAGCTGATACAGACTGATATTTACAGCTGATACAGACTGATATTTACAGCTGATACAGACTGATATTTACAGCTGATATAGACTGATATTTACAGCTGATATAGACTGATATTTACAGCTGATATAGACTGATATTTACAGCTGATATAGACTGATATTTACAGCTGATATAGACTGATATTTACAGCTGATATAGACTGATATTTACAGCTGATATAGACTGATATTTACAGCTGATACAGACTGATATTTACAGCTGATATAGACTGATATTTACAGCTGATACAGACTGATATTTACAGCTGATACAGACTGATATTTACAGCTGATATAGACTGATATTTACAGCTGATATAGACTGATATTTACAGCTGATATAGACTGATATTTACAGCTGATATAGACTGATATTTACAGCTGATATAGACTGATATTTACAGCTGATATAGACTGATATTTACAGCTGATATAGACTGATATTTACAGCTGATACAGACTGATATTTACAGCTGATATAGACTGATATTTACAGCTGATACAGACTGATATTTACAGCTGATATAGACTGATATTTACAGCTGATATAGACTGATATTTACAGCTGATACAGACTGATATTTACAGCTGATATAGACTGATATTTACAGCTGATATAGACTGATATTTACAGCTGATATAGACTGATATTTACAGCTGATATAGACTGATATTTACAGCTGATATAGACTGATATTTACAGCTTTTTTTTGTGGTCGTTGTGGTTTCGGTCAGATAAACTGTTGTCGGACCTTCATGGAGTCTGGGTCTGATCCAGTACCATCTCTGTCTTTGTGTTTCCTCTCAGTGAAGCAGCAGAACAACATTCAACCCTGAACGATCAATAGAGAGAGACCAGCTGTCTATGAGGAGCTAACCGTGCAGCTAGCTGCTGCTAACACGTTTCAGATTCTGAACCATGGCGCTCGCAGCAGCTCGGAGTGATAAAATATGATTTTAGTAAAAATCCGTTTTGATGCCATGAGACGACAGAATGTGCAGACACTCGATATCAGCTCATCTATTATTGATATTGATCAGAAATGCCAGACAGGCGTCTGCATGCTAGGGAGTTGGACAACAACGTTGTCAACATTTCAGCTAGGAGTGTGTGGGTTCTTTTTCTAATGGCAATAGTCTAATAAACACAGGAGACCATATATGGTCAAACATCTGACATTTGGAGACAAACAGGAAGTAGTGCAAATGTGAACCAGTGACTCCAGAATAAAAGCCTGATATCATAGATGCAAGCTTTACTGTGGTTTTAATGGTTTTAATGGTTTTAGTGGTTTAATGGTTTTAATGGTTCGGTGGTTTTAGTGGTTTTAGTGGTTTTAATGGTTTTAGTGGGTTCAATGGGTTTAATGGTTTTAATGGGTTTAATGGTTTTACTGGTTTTATTGATTTTAATGGTTTTAATGGTTTTATTGGTTTTAGTGGTTTTAATGGGTTTAATGGTTTTACTGGTTTTATTGGGTTTAATGGGTTTAATGGTTTTACTGGTTTTATTGGGTTTAATGGTTTTAATGGTTTTATTGGTTTTAGTGGTTTTAATGGGTGTAATGGTTTTAGTGGTTTTAATGGGTGTAATGGTTTTATTGGTTTTATTGGTTTTATTGGTTTTAGTGGTTTTAATGGGTGTAATGGTTTTATTGGTTTTAGTGGTTTTATTGGGTGAAATGGTTCTATTGGTTTAATGGTCTTAATGATTTTAATGGTTTTAACGGGTTTAATGGTTTTAATGGTTTTAATGTCTTTGTTAGTTTTATTGGTTTAAATGGTTTTATTGGTTTTAATGGTTTTAATGGTTTTAATGGTTTGAACGGTTTTAATGATTTTAATGTTTTTATTGGTTTTAATGGGTTAAATGGTTTTACTGGTTTTAGTGGGTTCAATGGGTTTAATGGTTTTAATGGTTTAATGGTTTTAGTGGTTTGAATGGTTTGAATGGTTTAATGGTTTTAATGGTTTAATGGTTTTAGTGGTTTTAATGGGTACATAAACATAAGATATTCATTTATTAGTCCCACAAGTAGACATTCCAAATTTACAGCATCAAGAATGGAGTAGACAAGGCGCACAACTAGAGACATAGAAGAATAAATAGAGTAAGAATAAAAAGTCTACAGGGATTGTTATTGAGCTCTTAGAGGATCTGTAATGTCTAACTCTCCTAAAGTTACAGCGCTTAACAAATATATCAGACCACCTGTCATCTCTGTCTCAGAGACCATCCAGCATCATGAAGTGCTTTAATGCGGACTCTTTCATTTTCAGTCAGCTCTCCACGTTTTACCATTTTGAACAGGAATGAGGAATTTCAAACTGAATTCACCCAAATCTGAGCCGGCTCACTGGGCTTCTCTGAGAAGTCAGAAATGAATCAAGCATAACATTCAACCACTAAAACTCATTTTGCTGTTCAGGAATGACAGTAAATAACTATAATCTGACATATTAATCAGAAATATTAATGTGTTTTACTATTTTTCATTTTTTTGGTAAATCAGTACATTGTAAAATTCATGGATAACAATAATGATTCTATTTTAGCATTAAAAATATCATTTGGGTTAAAGAGCTTCTACATATTGATGTATTAACCATTGCAGAAACATAAAAAATGATTTTGGTAATTACCAATGCTGTTAATTTAGGGCAGCTGTGGCAGAAACCTGACTGTGGTTAGGGTTAGGGTGGTCTAATACATTTGTTAAGCTCTGTGTGTAATTAGCATGAACACAATTAGAATAATCATAGAAAGAAATGAAAAAACACACTTAAGGGCCTCTAAGGGTTAAAGTTCGTGCTGAATCAGCTGAATGTGACTGCTAGATCAAATTCACTCATAAGTCTAGAACCAGCTCCATCTTTACCCTAAAGAGAGAATCCTGAGGCCGCCCACAGCCGCTCATGGTCAGATAAGGTCTAGGTTTGCTGTTGAACCAGTTCTCCTGGTCGGTCCAGAGTCTGCTCTAAACACAAAGAAGTGATCAGAGATAAGACGTAGACCAGCCCCGTCCTTAGGTTGGACCCTGGAGGGTTGGTCAACCGCTCAGACGGTTTTTGGTATGAAGTGGAAGTGACTTCAACATGCCAAGGATGTTGATGAGGGAACCATCATATAGACCCAACATCAGAACATCAGCAGATACCAGAGAGAGATTATCTGAGCATGCTCACATACTCCTCTGCTGCACAGCACAGAGTTTATCTGAGCACGCTCACAACCTCCTCTGCTGCACAGCACAGAGTTTATCTGAGCACGCTCACAACCTCCTCTGCTGCACAGCACAGAGTTTATCTGAGCACGCTCACAACCTCCTCTGCTGCACAGCACAGAGTTTATCTGAGCACGCTCACAACCTCCTCTGCTGCACAGCAGGGAGTCAGTTACTGTGGATGGAAGATGAGGTGGAGAGGGAGGAATGTTTTAAAAACTGTAAAGGATGACATCATCTTCAAAGGCAGAGGGAGGAATGTTTTAAAATCTGTAAAAGATGACATCATCTTCAAAGGCAGAGGGAGGAATGTTTAAAAACTGTTAAGGATGACATCATCTTCAAAGGCAGAGGGAGGAATGTTTTGAAAACTGTAAAGGATGACATCATCTTCGATGGCAAAGGGAGGAATGTTTTTTCAAACTGTAATGTATGACATCATCTTCAAAGGCAGAGGGAGGAATGTTTAAAAACTGTAAAGGATGACATCCTGTTCAAAGGCAGAGGGAGGAATGTTTTAAAATCTGTAAAAGATGACATCATCTTCAAAGGCAGAGGGAGGAATGTTTAAAAACTGTTAAGGATGACATCATCTTCAAAGGCAGAGGAGGAATGTTTTGAAAACTTTAAATGATGACATCATCTTCGATGGCAAAGGGAGGAATGTTTTTTCAAACTGTAATGTATGACATCATCTTCAAAGGCAGAGGGAGGAATGTTTAAAAACTGTAAAGGATGACATCCTGTTCAAAGGCAGAGGGAGGAATGTTTTAAAATCTGTAAAAGATGACATCATTTTCAAAGGCAGAGGGAGGAATGTTTAAAAACTGTTAAGGATGACATCATCTTCAAAGGCAGAGGGAGGAATGTTTTGAAAACTGTAAAGGATGACATCATCTTCGATGGCAAAGGGAGGAATGTTTTTTCAAACTGTAATGTATGACATCATCTTCAAAGACAGAGGGGGGAATGTTTTATAAACTGTAAAGGATGACATCCTATTCAAAGGCAGAGGGAGGAATGTTTTAAAATCTGTAAAAGATGACATCATCTTCAAAGGCAGAGGGAGGAATGTTTAAAAACTGTTAAGGATGACATCATCTTCAAAGGCAGAGGGAGGAATGTTTTGAAAACTGTAAAGGATGACATCATCTTCAAAGGCAGAGGGAGGAATGTTTATAAACTGTAAAGGATGACATCATCTTCAGGGGCAGAGGGAGGAATGTTTTATAAACTGTAAAGGATGACATCATCTTCAAAGGCAGAGGGAGGAATGTTTTAAAATCTGTAAAAGATGACATCATCTTCAAAGGCAGAGGGAGGAATGTTTAAAAACTGTTAAGGATGACATCCTGTTCAAAGGCAGAGGGAGGAATGTTTTAAAATCTGTAAAAGATGACATCATCTTCAAAGGCAGAGGGAGGAATGTTTAAAAACTGTTAAGGATGACATCATCTTCAAAGGCAGAGGGAGGAATGTTTTGAAAACTGTAAAGGATGACATCATCTTCGATGGCAAAGGGAGGAATGTTTTTTCAAACTGTAATGTATGACATCATCTTCAAAGGCAGAGGGAGGAATGTTTAAAAACTGTAAAGGATGACATCCTGTTCAAAGGCAGAGGGAGGAATGTTTTAAAATCTGTAAAAGATGACATCATCTTCAAAGGCAGAGGGAGGAATGTTTAAAAACTGTTAAGGATGACATCATCTTCAAAGGCAGAGGGAGGAATGTTTTGAAAACTGTAAAGGATGACATCATCTTCGATGGCAAAGGGAGGAATGTTTTTTCAAACTGTAATGTATGACATCATCTTCAAAGACAGAGGGGGGAATGTTTTATAAACTGTAAAGGATGACATCCTATTCAAAGGCAGAGGGAGGAATGTTTTAAAATCTGTAAAAGATGACATCATCTTCAAAGGCAGAGGGAGGAATGTTTAAAAACTGTTAAGGATGACATCATCTTCAAAGGCAGAGGGAGGAATGTTTTGAAAACTCTAAAGGATGACATCATCTTCAAAGGCAGAGGGAGGAATGTTTATAAACTGTAAAGGATGACATCATCTTCAGGGGCAGAGGGAGGAATGTTTTATAAACTGTAAAGGATGACATCATCTTCAAAGGCAGAGGGAGGAATGTTTAAAATCTGTAAAAGATGACATCATCTTCAAAGGCAGAGGGAGGAATGTTTAAAAACTGTTAAGGATGACATCATCTTCAGAGGCAGAGGGAGGAATGTTTTGAAAACTGTAAAGGATGACATCATCTTCGATGGCAAAGGGAGGAATGTTTTTTCAAACTGTAATGTATGACATCATCTTCAAAGGCAGAGGGAGGAATGTTTAAAAACTGTTAAGGATGACATCATCTTCAAGGACAGAGGGGGGAATGTTTTATACACTGTAAAGGATGACATCCTGTTCAAAAGCAGAGGGAGGAATGTTTTAAAATCTGTAAAAGATGACATCATCTTCAAAGGCAGAGGGAGGAATGTTTAAAAACTGTAAAGGATGACATCATCTTCAAAGGCCGAGGGAGGAATGTTTTGAAAACTGTAAAGGATGACATCATCTTCAAAGGCAGAGGGAGGAATGTTTTATAAACTGTAAAGGATGACATCATCTTCAAAGGCAGAGGGAGGAATGTTTTAAAAACTGTAAAGGATGACATCATCTTCAAAGACAGAGGGGGGAATGTTTTATAAACTGTTAAGGATGACATCATCTTCAAAGGCAAAGGGAGGAATGTTTTGAAAACTGTAAAGGATGACATCATCTTCAAAGGCAGAGGGAGGAATGTTTTATAAACTGTAAAGGATGACATCATCTTCAGAGGCAGAGGGAGGAATGTTTTATAAACTGTAAAGGATGACATCATCTTCAAAGGCAGAGAGAGGAATGTTTTGAAATCTGTAAAAGATGACATCATCTTCAAAGGCAGAGGGAGGAATGTTTTTAAAACTGTAAAGGATGACATCCTCTTCAAAGGCAGAGGGAGGAATTTTTAAAAACTGTCAAGGATGACATCATCTTCAAAGGCAGAGGGAGGAATGTTTAAAAACTGTAAAGGATGACATCCTATTCAAAGGCAGAGGGAGGAATGTTTTAAAATCTGTAAAAGATGACATCATCTTCAAAGGCAGAGGGAGGAATGTTTAAAAACTGTTAAGGATGACATCATCTTCAAAGGCAGAGGGAGGAATGTTTTGAAAACTGTAACGGATGACATCATCTTCAAGGGCAGGGAGAGAAATGTTTTGAAAACTGTAAAGGATGACATCATCTTCAAAGGCAGAGGGAGGAATGTTTTGAAAACTGTAACGGATGACATCATCTTCAAGGGCAGAGAGGGGAATGTTTTAAAAACTGTAAAGGATGATGTCATCTTCAAAGACAGAGAGAGGAATGTTTTATAAACTGTAAAGGATGACATCATCTTCAAAGACAGAGGGGGGAATGTTTTATAAACTGTAAATGATGACATCCTGTTCAAAGGCAGAGGGAGGAATGTTTTAAAATCTGTAAAAGATGACATCATCTTCAAAGGCAGAGGGAGGAATGTTTTATAAACTGTAAAAGATGACATCATCTTCAAAGGCCGAGGGAGGAATGTTTTGAAAACTGTAAAGGATGACATCATCTTCAAAGGCAGAGGGAGGAATGTTTTATAAACTGTAAAGAATGACATCATCTTCAGAGGCAGAGGGAGGAATGTTTTATAAACTGTAAAGGATGACATCATCTTCAAAGGCAGAGGGAGAAATGTTTTAAAATCTGTAAAAGATGACATCATCTTCAAAGGCAGACTGAGGAATGTTTTAAAAACAGTTAAGGATGACATAATCTTCAGAGGCAGAGGGAGGAATGTTTTAAAAACAGTTAAGGATGACATCATCTTCAGAGGCAGAGGGAGGAATGTTTTAAAAACGGTTAAGTATGACATCATCTTCAAAGGCAGAGGGAGGAATGTTTTATAAACTATAAAGGATGACATTATCTTCAAAGGCAGAGGGAGGAATGTTTTTAAACTGTAAAGGATGACATCATCTTCAAAGGCAGAGAGAGGAATGTTTTATAAACTGTAAAAGATGACATCACCTTCAAAGGCAGAGGGAGGAATGCTTTAAAATCAGTTAAGGATGACATCATCTTCAAGGGCAGAGGATGGAATGTTTTATAAACTGTCAAGGGTGACATCATCTTCAAAGGCAGAGGGAGGAGTGTTATAAAATCAGTAAAGGAGCACATCATCTTCAAAGGCAGAGGGAGGAATGTTTCATAAACTGTAAAGGATGACATCATCTTCAAAGGCAAAGGGTGGAATGTTTTAAAAACTGTAAAGAATGACATCGTCTTCAATGGCAGAGGTAGGAATGTTTTATAATCTGTAAAGTATGACATCATCTTCAAAGGCAGAGGGAGGAATGTTTTATAAACTGTAAAGGATGACATCATCTTCAAAGGCAAAGGGAGGAATGTTTTATAAACTGTAAAGAATGACATCGTCTTCAATGGCAGAGGGGGGAATGTTTTATAAACTGTAAAGTATGACATCATCTTCAAAGGCAGAGGGAGGAATGTTTTAAAAACTATAAAGGATGACATCGTCTTAAACGGCAGAGGGAGGAATGTTTGTGACGCTGGGATGTTTGGTCATCTGTAGTTTGCATCTTTTGGAGACGTAGGTGGAACAGAGATGGATTCATGCTGGGCGCTGTAGGGGTCACCTGGTCCTGAGAAGATGAGGAGAGGAGAGTCAGATAGCAGGACGATGCTGACCACCATAGGGGTTTGAGTCCCGTACAGGACATCCCACTTGTGACGGTACTCTCTGACCAATCAGGATCTAGATTTCACCCTTCAGTATCGGCTTAGCTCCACGGGAGCCTAACCAGAGGTGATACCAAAGACAGGGTCAGAGACCAGACTGGTACCCCACAGAGGAAAACCATCCTACCAGAGCAGCTGGTCTCTGTTTGACTTCCTGTTTGCTGTGATTTAAGGTGGACCCTGACTCAGAATCAGAGGTTGTTGGGGTGTTAATGACTTTCCCTGTCACGTTATGTAATCAGAATTAAAGCGGGGTGTGCTGGTCTTTTGTCCTGGTAATAATGGCTCCATTTAGAGCTCCAGAGTGAGCCAACAGCCTGATAATCCTGATCCACAGAACTACACAAACCTGCTTTAGCCACAATAATCCCTTCAACTATTTACACCCTCTAATTACCTAAGTTTGTTTATAATGGCTCTTCCCCCTTTATTATGGCCCCGCCCCCTGTTTCTGTCATCCCTGAGGCCATCATTATTATCAGCACGCATGTGAACCACTACCACAGTGCATTCATCAACAGGAACCACAGAGACCTGGTTTTCTCCTTGGGGGGCAAACTGATTCAGATTAGCTCTAACGGCCACCACGGGGGAGGAGTTAAATCTGTGCTACAGGACAGGTGTGTAGGAGGAGGAGGAGTTACATCTGTGCTACAGGACAGGTGTGTGTGTGGGGGGTTACATCTGTGCTACAGGACAGGTGTGTAGGAGGGGGAGGAGTTACATCTGTGCTACAGGACAGGTGTGTAGGAGGAGGAGGAGTTACATCTGTGCTACAGGACAGGTGTGTGTGTGGGGGGTTACATCTGTGCTACAGGACAGGTGTGTAGGAGGGGGAGGAGTTACATCTGTGCTACAGGACAGGTGTGTAGGGGAGTTACATCTGTGCTACAGGACAGGTGTGTAGGAGGGGAGGGTAACATCTGTGCTACAGGACAGGTGTGTAGGAGGGGGAGGAGTTACATCTGTGCTACAGGACAGGTGTGTAGAAGGGGGAGGAGTTACATCTGTGCTATAGGACAGGTGTGTAGGAGGGGGAGGAGTTACATCTGTGCTACAGGACAGGTGTGTAGGAGGAGGAGGAGTTACATCTGTGCTACAGGACAGGTGTGTGGGGGGGGTTACATCTGTGCTACAGGACAGGTGTGTAGGAGGGGAGGAGTTACATCTGTGCTACAGGACAGGTGTGTAGGGGGGGAGTTACATCTGTGCTACAGGACAGGTGTGTAGGAGGGGGAGGGGTTACATATGTGCTAAAGGACAGGTGTGTAGAAGGGGAGGAGTTACATCTGTGCTATAGGACAGGTGTGTAGGAGGGGAGGGGTTACATCTGTGCTACAGGACAGGTGTGTAGAAGGGGAGGAGTTACATCTGTGCTATAGGACAGGTGTGTAGGAGGAGGAGTTACATCTGTGCTACAGGACAGGTGTGTAGGAGGGGGAGGAGTTACATCTGTGCTATAGGACAGGTGTGTAGGGGGGGAGTTACATCTGTGCTACAGGACAGGTGTGTAGGAGGGGGAGGAGTTACATCTGTGCTACAGGACAGGTGTGTAGGGGAGTTACATCTGTGCTACAGGACAGGTGTGTAGGAGGGGGAGGAGTTACATCTGTGCTACAGGACAGGTGTGTAGAAGGGGGAGGAGTTACATCTGTGCTATAGGACAAGTGTGTAGGGGGGGAGTTACATCTGTGCTACAGGACAGGTGTGTAGGGGGGGGAGTTACATCTGTGCTACAGGACAGGTGTGTAGGAGGGGGAGGAGTTAAATCTGTGCTAAAGGACAGGTGTGTAGGAGGGGGAGGAGTTACATCTGTGCTACAGGACAGGTGTGTAGAAGGGGGAGGAGTTAAATCTGTGCTACAGGACAGGTGTGTAGGAGAGGGAGGAGTTAAATCTGTGCTATAGGACAGGTGTGTAGGAGGGGGAGGAGTTACATCTGTGCTACAGGACAGGTGTGTAGGAGGAGGAGGAGTTACATCTGTGCTACAGGACAGGTGTGTAGAAGGGGGAGGAGTTAAATCTGCTACAGGACAGGTGTGTAGGAGGGGGAGGAGTTACATCTGTGCTACAGGACAGGTGTGTAAGAGGGGGAGGAGTTAAATCTGTGCTACAGGACAGGTGTGTAGGATGGGGAGGAGTTACATCTGTGCTACAGGACAGGTGTGTAGGAGGGGGAGGAGTTACATCTGTGCTACAGGACAGGTGTGTAGGAGGGGGAGGAGTTACATCTGTGCTACAGGACAGGTGTGTAGGAGGGGGAGGAGTTAAATCTGTGCTATAGGACAGGTGTGTAGGAGGGGAGGAGTTACATCTGTGCTACAGGACAGGTGTGTAGGGGAGTTACATCTGTGCTACAGGACAGGTGTGTGTGGGGAGTTACATCTGTGCTACAGGACAGGTGTGTGGGGGGGGAGTTACATCTGTGCTACAGGACAGGTGTGTAGGAGGGGGAGGGTTACATCTGTGCTACAGGACAGGTGTGTAGGAGGGGAGGAGTTACATCTGTGCTACAGGACAGGTGTGTAGAAGGGGAGGAGTTACATCTGTGCTATAGGACAGGTGTGTAGGGGAGTTACATCTGTGCTACAGGACAGGTGTGTAGGAGGAGGAGATACATCTGTGCTACAGGACAGGTGTGTAGGAGGGGAGGAGTTAAATCTGTGCTATAGGACAGGTGTGTGGGGGGGGGAGTTACATCTGTGCTACAGGACAGGTGTGTAGGAGGGGGAGGAGTTACATCTGTGCTACAGGACAGGTGTGTAGAAGGGGGAGGAGTTAAATCTGTGCTACAGGACAGGTGTGTAGGAGAGGGAGGAGTTACATCTGTGCTATAGGACAGGTGTGTAGGGGGGGTTACATCTGTGCTACAGGACAGGTGTGTAGGATGGGGAGGAGTTACATCTGTGCTACAGGACAGGTGTGTAGAAGGGGGAGGAGTTAAATCTGCTACAGGACAGGTGTGTAGGAGGGGGAGGAGTTACATCTGTGCTACAGGACAGGTGTGTAGGAGGGGGAGGAGTTAAATCTGTGCTATAGGACAGGTGTGTAGGAGGGGGAGGAGTTACATCTGTGCTACAGGACAGGTGTGTAGGATGGGGAGGAGTTACATCTGTGCTACAGGACAGGTGTGTAGGAGGGGGAGGAGTTACATCTGTGCTACAGGACAGGTGTGTAGGGGGGGCGTTACATCTGTGCTACAGGACAGGTGTGTAGGAGGGGGAGGAGTTACATCTGTGCTATAGGACAGGTGTGTAGGAGGGGGAGGAGTTAAATCTGTGCTACAGGACAGGTGTGTCGGAGGGGGAGGAGTTACATCTGTGCTATAGGACAGGTGTGTAGGAGGGGGAGGATTTAAATCTGTGCTACAGGACAGGTGTGTAGGAGGGGGAGGAGTTACATCTGTGCTATAGGACAGGTGTGTAGGAGGGGGGAGAGTTAAATCTGTGCTACAGGACAGGTGTGTAGGAGGAGGAGTTACATCTGTGCTATAGGACAGGTGTGTAGGAGGAGGAGTTACATCTGTGCTATAGGACAGGTGTGTAGGAGGAGGAGTCACATCTGTGCTCTTTTCTAAAAGTCTGAGAGAAAGTTCAGTCACATGAGGCGATGGTTCTGTGTGTTAATCCTGGTGGAGATGAAGGATGCTGGAATCATCCAGAGGTCAGTGTCTTTAGCAGACATCGGTCTGTTAGTGAAGCTTTACTGATCTTAGACGGCTCCATCATCAGCTGTGGTCGTGGGGTTTCACATTTATTTTACTTTAAAGATGTACTTCTCCTCCAGAATCAGCCGTTAAATCCCTGTGATTAATGATTGAACATATCTGAGTGTTTGAATATGAAAACAAAGCCTTTTTAAATTCCTTCTCTGGTGGAATGTGCGGTTTGGCTCCAAGCTTGAATTCCTGGTAAATTCCATCAGCTCAGACTTCAGGTTGGACACGTACGAGTCTCTTTAGTCAAACACAGTTGTGTTAAACTGGCAGTACTACGTCCATTCTTCATCTCCGTGGCGTTAGATCAGCGTTTTACTCAAACATCAGTGACTACAGTCACTCTCTCTGTGGGTGATTAGATAGTCTACGTAGATTTATTTGGCCTGTCTGATCACAGCAGACTGTCAGAGTGAGGACGACTCTGAGCCACAACTTTCCAGCTTCACCCGTACCTGGTCAGGAGCTCTGGGTAAGGGGGAGGAGTCAGAGCGCAGGTATGTGTGGTCTTAATGAGGTTCATCAGGGCGAGGTCAGAGTTCAGCCTTAGGGACAGAGAGAGAGGAGGGAGGAATAGACCCACTGCTCCGTCATATCTGGATATGGTTATCATTACAGGTTTATCAAACGTTCCCACCTTGACTTAGAAGATGATGTTATCATTATAAGATCATCAAACATTCCCACCTTGACTTAGATGTTGATGTTTTCTTTATAAGATTATCAAACATTCCTGCCTTGACTTTGACGATGATGTTATCTTTATAAGATTATCAAACATTCCTACCTTGACTTTGACGACGATGTTATCTTTATAAGATTATCAAACATTCCTACCTTGCCTTTGTGATGATGTTATCTTTATAAGATTATCAAACATTCCTACCTTGCCTTTGACGATGATGTTATCTTTATAAGATTATCAAACATTCCTACCTTGCCTTTGACGATGATGTTATCTTTATAAGATTATCAAACATTCCTACCTTGCCTTAGAAGATGACACCATGAACCCCTCACCCCTAGCCACTTTTCTAGAGGTTGTCACCAAAGTCCAGTCTAGGAAACTGTTGGTGTTTCTGTGTTCTAATAATGACGCTAATGATGCTGGAAGATTCTTGAATCTTGTCTGTTTTGGTTTAAAGACAGATCCCAGTCTCTCTCCAGGAACTAAATCCTGGTATTATTTTCTCCCTCTTTGTCTCGGTCAGTTTGAAGCAGAGTACCGTCGTTTCGCTCTGAAGAGGAACGGCCCAGGGGGCTTCCAGGAGTTTTACCGCCTCCTCCAAACCATCCACCGTATCCCGGGAATGGACGTGTTGCTGGGATACGCCGACGTACATGGAGACCTGCTGCCAATCAACAACGACGACAACTTCCACAAAGCCGTGTCGTCGGCAAATCCTCTGCTGCGGATCATCATCACCAAAAAAGGTACGACAGGTCATTTGTTCTAGTCCCGGTAGTAGCAGGCGTGATGTCTGAGAAGAGGACAGAACATCGGTTTTAACCTCTGACCCCTTCAATCTCTCCTGGACTTTTAGTCTTAAAAAGCCAATGTCAACCCTGTGGAGCAGTCCCGCTCTAAACTAACCCTAACCCTGTAATAGTCAGGGGTCTCCTGTAGTGGTCAGGGGTCTCCTGTGGTGGTCAGGGGTCTCCTGTGGTGGTCAGGGGTCTCCTGTGGTGGTCAGTGGTCTCCTGTGCTGATCAGGGGTCTCCTGTGGTGGTCAGGGGTCTCCTGTGCTGATCAGGGGTCTCCTGTGGTAGTCAGGGGTCTCCTGTGCTGATCAGGGGTCTTCTGTGGTAGTCAGGGGTCTCCTGTGGTAGTCAGGGGTCTTCTGTGGTAGTCAGGGGTTGCCTGTGGTAGTCAGGGGTCTCCTGTGGTAGTCAGGGGTCTCCTGTGCTGATCAGGCGTCTTCTGTGGTAGTCAGGGGTCTTCTGTGGTAGTCAGGGGTCTTCTGTGGTAGTCAGGGGTTGCCTGTGGTAGTCAGGGGTCTCCTGTGGTAGTCAGGGTCTCCTGTGATAGTCAGGGTCTTCTGTGGTAGTGATAGTCAGGGTCTTCTGTGGTAGTCAGGGTCTCCTGTGTTTGTCAGGGGTCTCCTGTGGTTGTCAGGGGTCTCCTGTGGTAGTCAGAGGTCTCCTGTGATAGTCAGGGGTCTTCTGTGGTAGTCAGGGGTCTCCTGTGGTAGTCAGGGTCTCCTGTGATAGTCAGGGGTCTCCTGTGATAGTCAGGGTCTTCTGTGGTAGTCAGGGGTCTCCTGTGGTAGTCAGGGGTCTCCTGTGATAGTCAGGGGTCTACTGTGGTAGTCAGGGGTCTCCTGTGGTATTCAGGGGTCTTCTGTGGTAGTCAGGGGTCTCCTGTGGTAGTCAGGGGTCTCCTGTGGTAGTCAGGGGTCTTCTGTGGTAGTCAGGGGTCTTCTGTGGTAGTCAGGGGTCTTCCTGTGGTAGTCAGGGGTCTTCTGTGGTAGTCAGGGGTCTCCTGTAGTCAGGGGTCTTCTGTGGTAGTCAGGGTCTTCTGTGGTAGTCAGGGTCTTCTGTGGTAGTCAGGGGTCTCCTGTGGTAGTCAGGGGTCTCCTGTGGTAGTCAGGGTCTTCTGTGGTAGTCAGGGGTCTCCTGTGATAGTCAGGGGTCTTCTGTGGTAGTCAGGGGTCTCCTGTGGTAGTCAGGGGTCTCCTGTGGTAGTCAGGGGTCTACTGTGGTAGTCAGGGGTCTTCTGTGGTAGTCAGGGGTCTTCTGTGGTAGTCAGGGGTCTCCTGTGGTAGTCAGGGGTCTCCTGTGATAGTCAGGGGTCTCCTGTGGTAGTCAGGGTCTCCTGTAGTCAGGGGTCTCCTGTGGTAGTCAGGGTCTCCTGTGATAGTCAGGGTCTTCTGTGGTAGTCAGGGGTCTCCTGTGGTAGTCAGGGTCTCCTGTGGTAGTCAGGGTCTCCTGTGGTAGTCAGGGGTCTCCTGTGGTAGTCAGGGTCTTCTGTGGTAGTCAGGGTCTCCTGTGGTAGTCAGGGTCTTCTGTGGTAGTCAGGGTCTTCTGTGGTAGTCAGGGTCTTCTGTGGTAGTCAGGGTCTCCTGTGGTAGTCAGGGTCTTCCTGTGGTAGTCAGGGTCTCCTGTGATAGTCAGGGTCTTCTGTGGTAGTCAGGGTCTTCTGTGGTAGTCAGGGTCTCCTGTGC